>NC_133114.1:6698721-6898721 GCF_022965805.1 Primulina eburnea
AATTAAAGTTAGTCCAAGGTTTTTAATTTGATTAAAAACCATATAATATGCATGCATGGGAGGTGAAAGGTTGGGAGACTACTTTTTGTGTTTCAAGGCATGGCATTGCAACTTTTTGGAACAACTTTTCCCACAACCAAAAAATTGTCTCTCCTTCTCTCCTAGCATGAATAGTGGCCGAGTTACTATTCACATTAGGGTCTCCAATTTTTCTCTCAATTTTCTTCTTCAATTGTTGAGGAAAGAAATCACTTCTCTTTGAAAAATCTTCTTCTTTTTCAGTGCAAAATAGAAAGGGGTTCTAGCTAGTTAGTGGTGGGCTTGAATTGGAAGAAAGGAGTCCAAAAGAACGGTGAAGCTTGTAGATGTCTACCTTCAAGAGCTAAGGTGTTTACACCTTAGTTGGAGCCACAATCAATCTTTGAGATTGATAGGTACATTTCTTAAACACACTATGAATGTCATTTGTTTTATTGTTTTGCTAATTTGTATTGAGAGGTGGCCGAAAATTTTGCTAGAGGACCATTATAATTTGTAGATCCGTGGCTCCGGCACCGTAACCGATCCACTTCAGTTTGAGTCTGAGTATGTATTATTGCTACACATTATATGAGAGGTGGCCGAAATCAAGTTTTTATTGTATTTGCTACACATTTCTTAACACACTAAGAAAGGCAGTACTTCGTATGATCAGACAGATATATCAGAACTTCAGATAGATGTGTCAGAAACTCCGATGGAAATCAAGTTGAGAGAATTTCAGTTACTTCAGCCGCCGATTCTCAGCGGTATTGAGACATTGGAAGATTGTCAGCACTGGTTGGATGACATAGAAATACTGGTTGATTTACTTGATTGTACCGATGAACAGAAAGTTAAATTGGTAGTTTATCAGTTACGGGAGACTGCCAGAAATTGGTGGATTATGATCAGAGGCATCTTAGAACTACGTGGTATTGTGATCACGTGGGAAGTATTTAAAACTGAATTCTATCAACGATTTTTCTCAGTGTCATACCGGGAGGACAAAAGAACAGAATTCGAGAATTTGAGACAAGGTCAACTGAATGTTGAAGATTATGTTGCGAAATTCTCTACGCTACTGCATTTTGCTCCTCATTTGACTGGAAATGATGAAGCTGTGGTGAATCAGTTCGTCAGAGGATTGAATTCAGAGATAGTCGCATTGATGAACATGCAGCAACCTTACCATTTTGCTGACATCCTGAGTAGAGCAAAGAGAGCGGAGGCGAGTCTGATTAGACAATTGACAAGGTTGTGTGTGAAGCCATCTCAGACACAGCAATCCCCTCTTCGAATTGAGCGTGGCAGCACGAGTGGAAAGCAAGATTTGCTGAAAGCTCAAAAGAAGCCATTCAAGAAGATGGGAAGTGGTTCTTCTAGCTCAAGTTGTTCCAGTCCTATTCATACTGATGTCTATTGTAGGACTTGCGGAGGGAGACATTCCTCAGAGCAATGCAAAGGAGTGCTTGGTAGATGCAATATATGTAAATAGCTGGGGCATTTTGCTAAAGTTTGTCCCCAGAGATGGTCCCGAAGATCTTAGGGAACAACATTTAATTGAGAAACAGACCCAGAATCCACAACATGTACTATTCTTTATGATTAGATTGCATATGTATTGATATATACTAATGCATTCCTTAAGATTATCCTTGAATTAATTGCATTGACATATGATGTATCTGTGGGGTTTGTATGTACTGTAGTAATGATGTCCTTGCTTGTGAAGGAAATGTTGATATCAGAGATTTTTGTATATATTGTATATTACAGTAAGATGAGAATAATATTGAGATAGATTATGATGTACTTGTGTTTCTGATTTGAACGCATTATTGGTATGTATATGCTGAACAAGTACAGACAGATTGTAGAATTTGTCCAGAAATGGTAATAGTCAGACCAGAGATGACTAATCAGTGGAGATACCACGATAAGGATTCTAGATTTGGAATTCCGTGGATATCTGTATTGTATATGACTCGATTAATACAGAAGGGAGCAGATTGCATCCCTATGTATTCAGTAGACCTACTGAAATCGAGCATAGCATTGGCAGATGTGGTAATGATGTATGAATTGGCTGATGTTTGCCTAGACAAGATTTCAGATTTACTTAATATCAGAAAGATAGATTTCAGAATTGATTTCAGATCAGATATTGAGTACTGTTTTAGAATTAAGCACAGAATAACATTGAATGTACAGAATGATACAGAATGAATTGAAAGATTAGTAGAAGAGTATCGACCAGGAGTACATCTGATTTAGTGATACTCTTTGATATGTGTCAGTATATTCAGAGATGTTCTGATGATTCTATACTTATTATATCTATGAGATTCTGATATAGTTGCAGTATCTGATTAATTGAATAGAATATCTGAAGATTGTATTGAATATTCTGAGAACTGTGATGATTGTATACAGAAATTGTTCAGATAAGAATCTTGCTTGAAACATATTGTATTCAGAATATGTGTTATCTGAAGTTGTCTACAGATTGATTTTGTTACAGTTGAGATTAGGATCAGTGACAGAGCATGATATCGATGTCAGAATGATCAGAAATTTCAGAAAAGTCAGATATATCAGGATTAACAGAAATGTCAGAAAGTCAGAATTGCTGAGTTTTGCAGATTTTCTTATTCTCTTATTATGTTATATCTACTTGCGTATTGTTATTGTTCTAAATCAGTATTTGAGACATCTTATATTTTTTGGGAGCATATTCTATTTGCAGATGATTTGGGCACTGTGAAGATTGATCAGTAGTCAGAATTATCAGTATTTCCAGAAATCGCTGTTTTATGAGTTTTCTTAAACTCACTAGATCTGTATAGGTTTTTTTTATTTCGAATCTGATGGATAGTACTGTGGTTTGCATGTATGTTTGATACATAATATTGTAAACTGTTGAGAGTTGCAACAGTTCAGAAATGTGATATCAGAATGTTTCAGAATTATATAACAGAATTTGATATCTGTAGTCAGAGCCGAATACCAGGTAGGTATTTCTTCTTTATTTCATATTATTAACTGATTGTTTATACAGAATATTTCGAATCTGAAAGCACAGATAGTGTCAGAAATGCACAGTAATGGGTTCAGTTTTCATTCTGATGATTGTGAATGTATGATATTCGAACAGACAGTTTTGGTATAGACAGATTAGATCAGTTATGGCAGAATTTATACTGAAATGTTGGCAGAAATCATACTGATAGGTCTGAATCGCTAACAGAATAAGCAGAAAGATAGGAATCAGAAGATTATTACAGAATTGTACAGTTCTAAATAGAAATGGGAGTACATTTATATGGCTTTCGTAATGACATTACTGTCATTTTCTACAGATTGTGATATGATATGATTAGGATTGACAGATTGTTC
Organism: Primulina eburnea; assembly: GCF_022965805.1. Taxonomy (NCBI): domain Eukaryota; kingdom Viridiplantae; phylum Streptophyta; class Magnoliopsida; order Lamiales; family Gesneriaceae; genus Primulina; species Primulina eburnea. The sequence continues at coordinate 6,702,139 of NC_133114.1, forward strand.
AATCTATACCTAATAGTTTGTACCAGATAACGTACAAACATAACCATATGACACAGATTGATGTTAGAGAAGTGGTCAGAAAAATCAGAATGCCACAGTAGATTATGTCAGATTGTGATTTTGATTGATTGTGTACTTGTGACAGAGTATATCATGAGTTTTCTCTTAGATTGTTTTACAAATTGACAGATAGTCAGAATGTGTTATCCAGATATTGGAAGATTTTGGTACAGCTTTAGTGCTGGATGTTTGCACTAGTTGTTATGATTTATTGTCACTATATGACTTATTGCATGACAATAGTTATCAAGACTTCAGAATGGACAGATTAAAGAAACCAACATCGGATGATGATGCTTGGTATTTGAAACTGAAGATTTCATATGTCCTTGATTGGGATTAACAGGTTTGATAACAACTGCTAGTATTGTTTTGTTATGAACTGTGATTGGTTTATACGGATGTTGTATAACCAACATGGCAAGATTGATTATGTCAGAATTAGTTTAAGAAGTATTAGAATAATATACTTTATGAAGTTTTATTCCAGAATTGAAATCAGAGATTGATACAAGAAAGAGATTTCAGAATGGATTCATTAAGAGAGGAGTTTGGATGTTAAACTCTATTATACATTTCTTCTCTTATATTTGAATTGATTACTTATGAGTTCGAGGACGAACTCAGATCTAAGAGGGGAAGAAATGTAATGCCCGAGATTTAATTGATACAATCAGACAGTGATTAATTGACAGAATTGAGGTTATAGGAGCTCAAGGACGAAGCCGAGCGTTGGTGCATTTTACACCAAGATGTTGGACCGAAAATCTTGAGATGTTCGACCGAACATCTCGCGCCCGAGCGGTAGAAAAGAACCGCCCGAGCGCCAATGTTATTTTTTTGGACAGAATGTTTGGCGCCCGAGCGGTAGAACATTACCGCCCGAGCGCCAGGAGATGGTCGGCTGAACATCTCAGTAGAAACTGTCGCGCCCGAGCGGTAATTTTTAACCGCTCGAGCGCGAGGCATGCAAAAGGAAATCGTGCCATTTGGTCTTATTGTGCAACGTGTATATATATATATATATATATACATATATATACAAATCATGCAAAATTCTTCAGAAAGGCAGAAAGGAAATTGAAGAAAAGGTTTTGACGTGGGAATTTGGAAATTTGCGAACGATCCGTCCGTCAGATTTTGAATCCGACTTCGGTACTGTGTTCCTATCAACGCATGCTACAACTGGACGTAAGTTTTGTTACGTTTAGACAAGATTTGAATTTATGATATTGTCAGAATTGAATATGATTCAGATATGGCGTTTCTGCTACCGTAGACATTATAGAATTGAAGTCAGATTTCAGAATAGACTGGTTATGTATTTGTTATGATTTTTGGAGTCGATTTGACTGAGATTTCATAGCAGAATTGTATTTTTATTGAGATTATGACTGGTATTGTTATTGATTACGAAGTCTGATATTATATATGAGATGTTTAGACTGACGGGGTTGTCGAGACAGTATTGTTATGCCGTCGAAACATCAGTTGATTTAAATTAATCATATTCAGTTATGATTTAGATTTTATCGTGATATTCGTTGATATGAATCAGATTGTATCTTGTTCAGATATTGATCAGATTATGTACTGAGTTGAGTATTGATCAGAACAGATTGTGTATTGAGTTATTCATTGACACAGTGTATTCGATATTGTCATTTCAGATTCGAGATGGACAGATTTGAATACAGGTCTTCGTCATCGTCAGATCGGGACGATAAAGGTATAATTCATGTGATAATTGGGAAGCCACAAGTCAAACCAGATTTCATTTGAGTTTCTCAACAAAATCACATACTAGACTGTTCTTTATACTTTGATATGTTTATGCTTTGATTTTAGCATTGTATTCAAATCTGTCCATCTCGAATCTGAAATGACAATATCGAATACACTGTGTCAATGAATAACTCAATACACAATCTGTTCTGATCAATACTCAACTCAGTACATAATCTGATCAATATCTGAACAAGATACAATCTGATTCATATCAACGAATATCACGATGAAATCTAAATCATAACTGAATCTGATTAATTTAAATCAACTGATGTTTCGACGGCATAACAATACTGTCTCGACAACCCCGTCAGTCTAAACATCACAGATATAATATCAGACTTCGTAATCAATAACAATACCAGTCATAATCTCAATAAAAATACAATTCTGCTATGAAATCTAGTCAAATCGAGTCCAAAAATCATAACAAATACATAACCAGTATATTCTGAAATCTGACTTCAATTCTATAATGTCTACGGTAGCAGAAACGCCATATCTGAATCATATTCAATTCTGACAGTATCATAAATTCAAATCTTGTCTAAACGTAACAAAACTTACGTCCAGTTGTAGCCTGCGTTGATAGGAACACAGTACCGAAGTCGGATTCAAAATCTGACGGACGGATCGTTCGCAAATTTCCAAATTCCCACGTCAAAACCTTTTCTTCAATTTCCTTTCTGCCTTTCTGAAGAATTTTGCATGATTTGTATATATGTATATATATATATATATACACGTTGCACAATAAGACCAAATGGCACGATTTCCTTTTGCATGCCTCGCGCTCGAGCGGTTAAAAATTACCGCTCGGGCGCGACAATTTCTACTGAGATGTTCAGCCGACCATCTCCTGGCGCTCGGGCGGTAATATTCTACCGCTCGGGCGCCAAACATTCTGTCCAAAAAAAATAACATTGGCGCTCGGGCGGTTCTTTTCTACCGCTCGGGCGCGAGATGTTCGGTCGAACATCTCAAGATGTTCGGTCCAACATCTTGGTGTAAAATGCACCAACGCCCGGCTTCGTCCTTGAGCTCCTATAACCTCAATTCTGTCAATTAATCACTGTCTGATTGTATCAATTAAATCTCGGGCATTACAGATTTCATGCAATATGTATATAAAGTTTCCTGATTGTCTCCTCAGAATTCGTAGGAGATAATCGAGAAAAGCTTCAGAAAAGTATCGGAAAATCCTTACACCTTTTGTGAGAAATCCGCCCGTCTGATTTTAAATCAGACTTTGGTACCGAGTTCCTATCAACGTAGTCTACAACTGGACGTAAGTTTTGCTACGTTTTGACATGCTTTGAAATTATGCTATTGTCAGAATTGAATAGGATTCATATATGATGTTCTTGATATGTTAGACATCGTAGAATCGAAGTCAGATTGAGAAACGGAATGATTATGGAATTGTTATGACTTTTTAGGGTATATTGATTTATACCGGACAGATTTGAATTGTGACGGGATTACGGATTGTCTTGGATACGAGTTATAGATTGTAACTGTTATCTGGTGAACTGGTAGTGACGGGGATATTAAAATTGTACCGTTATACCGTTGATTTGGAATTAAATCAAGATTGATCAGATTGTTATGGAATTGATCAGGGTCCAGGAGATGAAGAGAGAGATCGTGATTAGAGTGGAGATTCCGGACTTTGAGTATGATGTATAATAGGGTTGGAACACTTGACATTAGTTGTTAAACCTTAGTTTAGTTGAATGTATGCAGTACAGGACTTGTATTGTATTTTATACTGATATGTATATTAGTTTGATTTCACTACGTTCCGCACTTTAAAAAGAAAAAAATTTTAGACCCTGTTTTATAATTGATTAATTAGTCCCAAAGATGATTAAGAACTTGATTAGCGTCCGGGTCCCCACAACAGTTGGTATCAGAGCGATAGATCCCTTAGACTGAGATAGAAGCTAGGGAGCGGGGTAGATTGATTTTCTTTCCTGCTTTTGATTGCTAGCATGATTCCTGTTTTAATATATGCTACCTGAATTATCTGATATTGATATGGTATTGTATATTATTGGAATGGATCAGCTGTAAGATGATCCGAGGAGGATTGAAACTGGTAAGTGGTATTTGGAATTACTAACCTCTTCGATTATCAGATATGCCTCCGAGAAGGATACTAGAACAGGGAAGTACATCGAATCCTCCTATGGATGTGACCCCTACTCCAATGGAGCAATTGTTGAAAAGATTTCAGTCATTCCATCCACCGACTTTGAAAGGAACGGATAATTCCGTAGAATGTGAGAGTTGGTTGGACGATATTGAATCGTTGTTCGAATCTTTGGAATATACTGAGGAAAAGAGGGTGAAACTGATCGAACACCAGATGCATGACGTTGCTAAACACTGGTGGAACACGACAAAACGGGCTTTGGAATTACGAGGTACGGCCATTACCTGGAATGTGTTTAAGACTGAATTTTATCTACGGTTCTTTCCAGTTTCATATAGGAAGGACAAGGGAGCCGAGTTTGCAAACTTGAGACAGGGCCAGTTAAACATTGAGGATTATGTGGCTAAGTTCTCTACTCTGCTCCGATTTGCCCCTCATGTGGCTGGGAGTGATGAGGCCGTTGCAGACCAGTTTATAAATGGTCTAAATCCTGAAATCTTTACCCTGGTGAATACCGGAAGGCCAAACAATTTCACTGATGCTCTGAATCGAGCTAAGGGAGCCGAAGCCGGATTGATAAGACAGAAAGAGGCTTCGTTTGTGCCTTCAGCACCGAGTTCACAGATGCCTCCACCATTTCCTCGATTTGAGAGCGGCGGTGGAAGTGGGAAGAAAGACTTCCTGAAGGCTAAGGGGAAGAAATTCAAGAAAGCTGGGAGTAGCTCCTCTAGTTCGAGTGGCTCTAGACAGACTAGTCAGGGCCAGAGTTATACAGGACCATACTGTAGCACTTGTGGAGGGAAGCATTCCACTGAACAGTGCAGAGGAGTGTACGGCAACTGCCGCATCTGTAAACATCATGGACACTTTGCTCGAGTGTGTCCACAGAAAGGTGCCCAGGGATCACAGGCAGCTGAGTCATCGGGATCAGTGGCTCAGGCAGGTATACGACCCTCTGCCGTTCATACTTTTCAGCCAGCATCGCCTACTCAGTCACAGCAGAGGCCAGGAGGGGGCCAGACAGCGAGCCAGCCTCCTAGACAGCAGGCCCGATTGTTTGCTTTGACTGAGGAACAAGCTCAGGATGCACCTGATGATGTCGTGGCAGGTAACTGTTTTATTTCTGGTTATCCTGCATATGTACTGATTGACACTGGCGCATCGCATACTTATTTCTGAGAGATTTTCATTGAGTCATGCGTTACCTATTGAGTCATTGTCTGCGGTAGTGTCTGTCTCTTCTCCGTTAGGGACAGGGTTGATGTCAGTGAAAACTGTTAAATCTAGTATACTGCAGTACGATGGGCATACGATTGAGTTAGACTGTATTGTACTTGGGATATCTGACTTTGATTGTATTATTGGTATTGATACATTAACCAAGTACAGAGCTACAGTTGATTGTTTCCACAAGATTGTACGATTCAGACCTGAGATGGCTGAGGAGTGGAAATTTTACGGTAAGGGTTCTCGAGCCAGAATTCCTTTGATATCTGCAATGAATATGACACAATTATTGCAGAAAGGAGAGGATGGATTCCTGGTATATTCACTTGATTTACTGAAGTCGAGCCCATCATTGACGGACTTGCCAGTGGTGTGTGAGTTTGCTGATGTCTTTCCAGATGAGATTCCTGGATTGCCTCCGATTCGAGAGATAGACTTCAGCATTGAATTAATGCCAGGAACAATTCCGATTTCGAGAGCTCCATACCGGATGGCACCGATCGAACTGAAAGAGTTGAAAGAACAGTTGGAGGATTTACTGGCCAAGGGATATATTAGACCGAGTGTATCTCCTTGGGGTGCTCCAGTACTGTTCGTGAGAAAGAAGGACGGGTCGATGAGACTTTGTATCGACTATCGGCAGCTGAACAAGGCAACGGTAAAGAATAAATATCCATTGCCTCGTATTGATGATTTGTTTGATCAGTTGCAGGGTTCATCTGTATATAATCCAAGATCGATTTGAGATCTGGATACCATCAATTGAGAGTCAGGGATTCTGATATCTCAAAGACAGCATTCAGAACCAGGTATGGACACTATGAGTTTATTGTCATGCCTTTTGAGCTAATGAATGCACCGGCGGTATTTATGGGATTGATGAACCCGTGTTTTCAGAAATATTTGGATGATTTTGTTATCATATTCATTGATGATATATTGATCTATTCAAAGAATATGATTGAGCATGCTAATCATCTGAGGACTGTGCTGAGTATTTTGAGGGCTGAGAAATTGTATGCTAAATTGTCGAAATGCAAGTTCTGGTTGAAACAGGTGGTATTTCTGGGACATATCATATCCGGAGACGGGATATCAGTTGATCCCAGTAAGGTTGAGGCAGTGATTTCGTGGCCGAGACCGACATCTGTACCAGAGATACGCAGCTTTATGGGTTTGGCAGGATATTATCGTCGATTCATTAAAGATTTCTCGAGCATTGCCAAATCGATTACACAGTTGACTCAGAAAAATGCTCCGTTTGTCTGGTCTGAAGACTGTGAGATCAGTTTTCTTGAACTGAAGAAAAGATTGACCAGTGCTCCTGTGTTGACGATTCCAGCAGGTACTGGTGATTTTGTGGTTTATTGTGATGCATCTCATAGAGGATTGGGATGTATACTGATGCAACGAGGGCATGTCATTGCCTATGCCTCGAGACAATTGAAACCACATGAGATCCGTTATCCAATTCATGATCTTGAATTGGCAGCCATAGTCTTTGCCTTGAAGATATGGCGACATTACCTCTACGGTGAGAAATTTGAAATCTATTCTGATCATAAGAGCTTGAAATATCTGTTTTCGCAATCAGAGTTGAATATGAGACAGCGGAGATGGCTAGATTTATTGAAAGACTTTGATTGTGAGATTAAATACTATCCGGGAAAGTCAAATGCAGCAGCAGATGCACTAAGTAGAAAGGTATGTGCACTATCCTTGTTGACTATTGGTGTTTCGAATTTGATTGAAGACTGCTGTTTGTCTGGATTAATATTTGAGACAGATCGGAGACCAATAAGATTATATACTATTCAAGCTGAACCAGAGCTGATTTTGAGAATTAAAGCAGCTCAGAAAGGTGATCAGAATATACAGAAGTCGATTGCTATGGTTAGAGCTGGACATCGATCGGAATATCAGATGAGAAATGGTATTTTGTATGTGAATAATCGGTTGGTTGTGCCGAACGTTTCGGATTTGAGACAGCAAATACTGACAGAAGCGCACAACAGTCGATTTAGCATTCATCCTGGTGGCAGAAAAATGTACAATGATTTAAAGACACAGTATTGGTGGAAACAAATGAAATCTGATGTTACTGAATTTGTAGCCAAGTGTCTGAATTTCCAACAGGTGAAAGCTGAGAGGAAGAAACCAGGAGGACTATTACAGAGTTTGTCGATTCCTGAATGGAAATGGGATCACATTTCCATGGATTTTGTGACACAGTTACCGAGATCCTCCCGAGGTTGTGATGCAATTTGGGTCGTGATTGATCGATTGACCAAATCTGCATGTTTTATTCCATACAAGATGACGTACCGATATGATCAGATGGCCGATATTTATGTCAAGGAAGTGGTTAGATTGCATGGAGTGCCGAATTCGATTGTTTCAGATCGTGATCCTCGATTTACATCGCACTTCTGGCAGAGCTTGCAGCAAGCTCTTGGTACGAAGTTACATCTTAGTACCGCATATCATCCACAGACTGACGGACAGTCAGAGCGTACGATACAGACATTGGAAGATATGCTGAGAGCTGTAGTACTTGATTTTAGCACTGGATGGCAAGATGCATTGCCTCTCTGTGAATTTTCGTACAACAATAGCTATCAAACGAGTATTGAGATGGCACCATTTGAAGCGTTGTACGGAAAGAAATGTCGATCCCCTCTGTATTGGGATGATATCTCTGAAGTTCCTGAGATTGGACCTGATATGATCAGAGATATGATTGAGAAAGTTAAATTGATTCAAAAGAAAATGAAGGCAGCTCAGGATCGACAAGCCAAATATGCCAACCTTTGACGTAGACCGTTGGTATTTGAAAGTGGAGACCGAGTATTCCTGAAGATTTCTCCTTTCAGAGGTGTTGTCAGATTTGGCAAGAAAGGGAAATTGTCTCCAAGATATGTGGGTCCTTATGAGATTCTGGAGAAGATAGGAGATCGTGCCTATCGAATCGCCTTGCCGCCTTCATTATCGGGAATACATGATGTCTTTCATGTATCAATGCTGCGGAAATATCTCCCTGATGATTCCCATGTTATTCAAGCAGACGAGACTGAGCTGGATGAGACATTGAGTTATATCGAGAAGCCGATCCAGATTATCGATCGTAAGGAAAAACAGCTCAGAACGAAGATGATTCCGTTGGTGAAAGTACAATGGACTCGTCATGGTGTTGAAGAAGCTACTTGGGAGACTGAATCTGACACGAGACAGGAATTCCCAGCATTATTTTACTGATGTAAATCCCTATTACATTTCTTATACAGTTATGTGTATATACTCCTTAATGATATGATTGAATTGCCTGTGATTTCGAGGACGAAATCGTATCTTAGGGGGGGAGAAATGTAATGCCCGGAATTTTAATCCCAGTAATCGGTAATTATTGATTTATAATTTGATATGATTACGAAAGGATTAATCGAGACCCTGAAATAAGATTACATATGGATTTTGTAAGTGTTGGACAGAAGTAGTGGCGCCCGAGCGGTAGAAAATGACCGCCCGAGCGCCATTGTTCAACAAGGTAGGCATTTGGGCAGAAAGTATGGCCGGTATTAACCCCCGAGCGCCAATGTACAATCCGAAAAGAGTTCGGACAGAAACTGCCGCGCTCGAGCGGTAGTTTATTACCGCTCGAGCGCCGCCGGAAATGAAAGGAATTCTGGAGAAGCCACGTACAGATTTCATGCAATATGTATATAAAGTTTCCTGATTGTCTCCTCAGAATTCGTAGGAGATAATCGAGAAAAGCTTCAGAAAAGTATCGGAAAATCCTTACGCCTTTTGTGAGAAATCCGTCCGTCTGATTTTAAATCAGACTTTGGTACCGAGTTCCTATCAACGTAGGCTACAACTGGACGTAAGTTTTGCTACGTTTTGACATGCTTTGAAATTATGCTATTGTCAGAATTGAATAGGATTCATATATGATGTTCTTGATATGTTAGACATCGTAGAATCGAAGTCAGATTGAGAAACGAAATGATTATGGAATTGTTATGACTTTTTAGGGTATATTGATTTATACCGGACAGATTTGAATTGTGACGGGATTACGGATTGTCTTGGATACGAGTTATAGATTGTAACTGTTATCTGGTGAACTGGTAGTGACGGGGATATTAAAATTGTACCGTTATACCGTTGATTTGGAATTAAATCAAGATTGATCAGATTGTTATGGAATTGACTCGTATATTGATATGAGATTATTGATATTGTCAGTACCAGACAGATTGTGAGTTCAGGACTTTGACTGAGCAAGAAAACGACGAAAGAAAGGTATAAGTCAATGTGGTATTGGGAGATGGACTTGAGTCGGTTTAGACTTGGGTTTCCCTAAATCACATACTTTACTTTATTGCATTGATATTTGCATTGAGTTGATTGATATACTTGTTCTCTTGATTTTAGACAGCAGGTATTAGACGAGTAGTCTTATGACAGAAGTGCCGTTAGTGGTGGGATCACCACGGGCACATTGCACGATGTCATAAGATTGTGTATTGGCGGTTGTGCCAAAGACTGTCACTGGATGTTTGGCTATCGATGTGGATAGGATGGTGGCTTTTTCTATTACTGTTAATCAGTATTGTATCGATGTGGATAGATTAGTAGCTCTTCTATTACTGTTAATCGATGTCATATCGATGTGGATAGAATTAGAGTTGCTTCTATTACTGTTAATCGGTACTATATTGATGTGGATAGAATAATAGCTTCCTCTATTACTGGTAATCGATACCATATCGATGTGAATAGAACTTGAGTCTTTTCTATTACTGTTGATCGATACCGTATCGGCGTGGATAGAACTGGAGTCTTTTCTATTACAGTTAGTCGATACATGCATGCCAACTTCTGGAATCGGGATCCCTAGACTAGGACTGAGTCTAGTCTGAATGATGTAGCTACGAGTATTGTCGATAGTTTGATATTGATTATGTTTCAGACTTTGTTACATATATCCGTTACCTGATTACATGCTTTATATTGTTTATATGATTGCATGTTTCGTTGATTTATACTGAGAGTATATTCTCACCAGTTTATCCGGCTGTTGTCTTGTCTGTATGTGTACTTGACAACAGGTGGGACATGATCAGGGTCCAGGAGATGAAGAGAGAGATCGTGATTAGAGTAGAGATTCCGGACTTTGAGTATGATGTATAATAGGGTTGGAACACTTGACATTAGTTGTTAAACCTTAGTTTAGTTGAATGTATGCAGTACAGGACTTGTATTGTATTTTATACTGATATGTATATTAGTTTGATTTGACTACGTTCCGCACTTTAAAAAGAAAAAAATTTTAGACCCTGTTTTATAATTGATTAATTAGTCCCAAAGATTATTAAGAACTTGATTAGCGTCCGGGTCCCCACAACAGTTGGTATCAGAGCGATAGATCCCTTAGACTGAGATAGAAGCTAGGGAGCGGGGTAGATTGATTTTCTTTCCTGCTTTTGATTGCTAGCATGATTCCTGTTTTAATATATGCTACCTGAATTATCTGATATTGATATGGTATTGTATATTATTGGAATGGATCAGCTGTAAGATGATCCGAGGAGGATTGAAACTGGTAAGTGGTATTTGGAATTACTAACCTCTTCGATTATCAGATATGCCTCCGAGAAGGATACCAGAACAGGGAAGTACATCGAATCCTCCTATGGATGTGACCCCTACTCCAATGGAGCAATTGTTGAAAAGATTTCAGTCATTCCATCCACCGACTTTGAAAGGAACGGATAATTCCGTAGAATGTGAGAGTTGGTTGGACGATATTGAATCGTTGTTCGAATCTTTGGAATATACTGAGGAAAAGAGGGTGAAACTGATCGGACACCAGATGCATGACGTTGCTAAACACTGGTGGAACACGACAAAACGGGCTTTGGAATTACGAGGTACGGCCATTACCTGGAATGTGTTTAAGACTGAATTTTATCTACGGTTCTTTCCAGTTTCATATAGGAAGGACAAGGGAGCCGAGTTTGCAAACTTGAGACAGGGCCAGTTAAACATTGAGGATTATGTGGCTAAGTTCTCTACTCTGCTCCGATTTGCCCCTCATGTGGCTGGGAGTGATGAGGCCGTTGCAGACCAGTTTATAAATGGTCTAAATCCTGAAATCTTTACCCTGGTGAATACCGGAAGGCCAAACAATTTCACTGATGCTCTGAATCAAGCTAAGGGAGCCGAAGCCGGATTGATAAGACAGAAAGAGGCTTCGTTTGTGCCTTCAGCACCGAGTTCACAGATGCCTCCACCATTTCCTCGATTTGAGAGCGGCGGTGGAAGTGGGAAGAAAGACTTCCTGAAGGCTAAGGGGAAGAAATTCAAGAAAGCTGGGAGTAGCTCCTCTAGTTCGAGTGGCTCTAGACAGACTAGTCAGGGCCAGAGTTATACAGGACCATACTGTAGCACTTGTTGAGGGAAGCATTCCACTGAACAGTGCAGAGGAGTGTTCGGCAACTGCCGCATCTGTAAACAGCATGGACACTTTGCTCGAGTGTGTCCACAGAAAGGTGCCCAGGGATCACAGGCAGCTGAGTCATCGGGATCAGTGGCTCAGGCAGGTATACGACCCTCTGCCGTTATTACTTTTCAGCCAGCATCGTCTACTCAGTCACAGCAGAGGCCAGGAGGGGGCCAGACAGCGAGCCAGCCTCCTAGACAGCAGGCCCGATTGTTTGCTTTGACTGAGGAACAAGCTCAGGATGCACCTGATGATGTCGTGGCAGGTAACTGTTTTATTTCTGGTTATCCTACATATGTACTGATTGACACTGGCGCATCGCATACTTTTATTTCTGAGAGATTTGCATTGAGTCATGCGTTACCTATTGAGTCATTGTCTGCAGTAGTGTCTGTCTCTTCTCCGTTAGGGACAGGGTTGATGTCAGTGAAAACTGTTAAATCTAGTATACTGCAGTACGATGGGCATACGATTGAGTTAGACTGTATTGTACTTGGGATATCTGACTTTGATTGTATTATTGGTATTGATACATTAACCAAGTACAGAGCTACAGTTGATTGTTTCCACAAGATTGTACGATTCAGACCTGAGATGGCTGAGGAGTGGAAATTTTACGGTAAGGGTTCTCGAGCCAGAATTCCTTTGATATCTGCAATGAATATGACACAATTATTGCAGAAAGGAGCGGATGGATTCCTGGTATATTCACTTGATTTACTGAAGTCGAGCCCATCATTTGCGGACATGCCAGTGGTGTGTGAGTTTGCTGATGTCTTTCCAGATGAGATTCCTGGATTGCCTCCGATTCGAGAGATAGACTTCAGCATTGAATTAATGCCAGGAACAATTCCGATTTCGAAAACTCCATACCGGATGGCACCGATCGAACTGAAAGAGTTGAAAGAACAGTTGGAGGATTTACTGGCCAAGGGATATATTAGACCGAGTGTATCTCCTTGGGGTGCTCCAGTACTGTTCGTGAGAAAGAAGGACGGGTCGATGAGACTTTGTATCGACTATCGGCAGCTGAACAAGGCAACGGTAAAGAATAAATATCCATTGCCTCGTATTGATGATTTGTTTGATCAGTTGCAGGGTTCATCTGTATATAATCCAAGATCGATTTGAGATCGTGATTAGAGTGGAGATTTCCGGACTTTGAGTATGATGTATAATAGGGTTGGAACACTTGACATTAGTTGTTAAACCTTAGTTTAGTTGAATGTATGCAGTACAGGACTTGTATTGTATTTTATACTGATATGTATATTAGTTTGATTTCACTACGTTCCGCACTTTAAAAAGAAAAAAATTTTAGACCCTGTTTTATAATTGATTAATTAGTCTCAAAGATGATTAAGAACTTGATTAGCGTCCGGGTCCCCACAACAGGTGGTATCAGAGCGATAGATCCCTTAGACTGAGATAGAAGCTAGGGAGCGGGGTAGATTGATTTTCTTTCCTGCTTTTGATTGCTAGCATGATTCCTGTTTTAATATATGCTACCTGAATTATCTGATATTGATATGGTATTGTATATTATTGGAATGGATCAGCTGTAAGATGATCCGAGGAGGATTGAAACTGGTAAGTGGTATTTGGAATTACTAACCTCTTCGATTATCAGATATGCCTCCGAGAAGGATACCAGAACAGGGAAGTACATCGAATCCTCCTATGGATGTGACCCCTACTCCAATGGAGCAATTGTTGAAAAGATTTCAGTCATTCCATCCACCGACTTTGAAAGGAACGGATAATTCCGTAGAATGTGAGAGTTGGTTGGACGATATTGAATCGTTGTTCGAATCTTTGGAATATACTGAGGAAAAGAGGGTGAAACTGATCGGACACCAGATGCATGACGTTGCTAAACACTGGTGGAACACGACAAAACGGGCTTTGGAATTACGAGGTACGGCCATTACCTGGAATGTGTTTAAGACTGAATTTTATCTACGGTTCTTTCCAGTTTCATATAGGAAGGACAAGGGAGCCGAGTTTGCAAACTTGAGACAGGGCCAGTTAAACATTGAGGATTATGTGGCTAAGTTCTCTACTCTGCTCCGATTTGCCCCTCATGTGGCTGGGAGTGATGAGGCCGTTGCAGACCAGTTTATAAATGGTCTAAATCCTGAAATCTTTACCCTGGTGAATACCGGAAGGCCAAACAATTTCACTGATGCTCTGAATCGAGCTAAGGGAGCCGAAGCCGGATTGATAAGACAGAAAGAGGCTTCGTTTGTGCCTTCAGCACCGAGTTCACAGATGCCTCCACCATTTCCTCGATTTGAGAGCGGCGGTGGAAGTGGGAAGAAAGACTTCCTGAAGGCTAAGGGGAAGAAATTCAAGAAAGCTGGGAGTAGCTCCTCTAGTTCGAGTGGCTCTAGACAGACTAGTCAGGGCCAGAGTTATACAGGACCATACTGTAGCACTTGTTGAGGGAAGCATTCCACTGAACAGTGCAGAGGAGTGTTCGGCAACTGCCGCATCTGTAAACAGCATGGACACTTTGCTCGAGTGTGTCCACAGAAAGGTGCCCAGGGATCACAGGCAGCTGAGTCATCGGGATCAGTGGCTCAGGCAGGTATACGACCCTCTGCCGTTCATACTTTTCAGCCAGCATCGCCTACTCAGTCACAGCAGAGGCCAGGAGGGGGCCAGACAGCGAGCCAGCCTCCTAGACAGCAGGCCCGATTGTTTGCTTTGACTGAGGAACAAGCCCAGGATGCACCTGATGATGTCGTGGCAGGTAACTGTTTTATTTCTGGTTATCCTGCATATGTACTGATTGACACTGGCGCATCGCATACTTTTATTTCTGAGAGATTTGCATTGAGTCATGCGTTACCTATTGAGTCATTGTCTGCGGTAGTGTCTGTCTCTTCTCCGTTAGGGACAGGGTTGATGTCAGTGAAAACTGTTAAATCTAGTATACTGCAGTACGATGGGCATACGATTGAGTTAGACTGTATTGTACTTGGGATATCTGACTTTGATTGTATTATTGGTATTGATACATTAACCAAGTACAGAGCTACAGTTGATTGTTTCCACAAGATTGTACGATTCAGACCTGAGATGGCTGAGGAGTGGAAATTTTACGGTAAGGGTTCTCGAGCCAGAATTCCTTTGATATCTGCAATGAATATGACACAATTATTGCAGAAAGGAGCGGATGGATTCCTGGTATATTCACTTGATTTACTGAAGTCGAGCCCATCATTTGCGGACATGCCAGTGGTGTGTGAGTTTGCTGATGTCTTTCCAGATGAGATTCCTGGATTGCCTCCGATTCGAGAGATAGACTTCAGCATTGAATTAATGCCAGGAACAATTCCGATTTCGAAAAATCCATACCGGATGGCACCGATCGAACTGAAAGAGTTGAAAGAACAGTTGGAGGATTTACTGGCCAAGGGATATATTAGACCGAGTGTATCTCCTTGGGGTGCTCCAGTACTGTTCGTGAGAAAGAAGGACGGGTCGATGAGACTTTGTATCGACTATCGGCAGCTGAACAAGGCAACGGTAAAGAATAAATATCCATTGCCTCGTATTGATGATTTGTTTGATCAGTTGCAGGGTTCATCTGTATATAATCCAAGATCGATTTGAGATCGTGATTAGAGTGGAGATTTCCGGACTTTGAGTATGATGTATAATAGGGTTGGAACACTTGACATTAGTTGTTAAACCTTAGTTTAGTTGAATGTATGCAGTACAGGACTTGTATTGTATTTTATACTGATATGTATATTAGTTTGATTTCACTACGTTCCGCACTTTAAAAAGAAAAAAATTTTAGACCCTGTTTTATAATTGATTAATTAGTCTCAAAGATGATTAAGAACTTGATTAGCGTCCGGGTCCCCACAACAGGTGGTATCAGAGCGATAGATCCCTTAGACTGAGATAGAAGCTAGGGAGCGGGGTAGATTGATTTTCTTTCCTGCTTTTGATTGCTAGCATGATTCCTGTTTTAATATATGCTACCTGAATTATCTGATATTGATATGGTATTGTATATTATTGGAATGGATCAGCTGTAAGATGATCCGAGGAGGATTGAAACTGGTAAGTGGTATTTGGAATTACTAACCTCTTCGATTATCAGATATGCCTCCGAGAAGGATACCAGAACAGGGAAGTACATCGAATCCTCCTATGGATGTGACCCCTACTCCAATGGAGCAATTGTTGAAAAGATTTCAGTCATTCCATCCACCGACTTTGAAAGGAACGGATAATTCCGTAGAATGTGAGAGTTGGTTGGACGATATTGAATCGTTGTTCGAATCTTTGGAATATACTGAGGAAAAGAGGGTGAAACTGATCGGACACCAGATGCATGACGTTGCTAAACACTGGTGGAACACGACAAAACGGGCTTTGGAATTACGAGGTACGGCCATTACCTGGAATGTGTTTAAGACTGAATTTTATCTACGGTTCTTTCCAGTTTCATATAGGAAGGACAAGGGAGCCGAGTTTGCAAACTTGAGATAGGGCCAGTTAAACATTGAGGATTATGTGGCTAAGTTCTCTACTCTGCTCCGATTTGCCCCTCATGTGGCTGGGAGTGATGAGGCCGTTGCAGACCAGTTTATAAATGGTCTAAATCCTGAAATCTTTACCCTGGTGAATACCGGAAGGCCAAACAATTTCACTGATGCTCTGAATCGAGCTAAGGGAGCCGAAGCCGGATTGATAAGACAGAAAGAGGCTTCGTTTGTGCCTTCAGCACCGAGTTCACAGATGCCTCCACCATTTCCTCGATTTGAGAGCGGCGGTGGAAGTGGGAAGAAAGACTTCCTGAAGGCTAAGGGGAAGAAATTCAAGAAAGCTGGGAGTAGCTCCTCTAGTTCGAGTGGCTCTAGACAGACTAGTCAGGGCCAGAGTTATACAGGACCATACTGTAGCACTTGTGGAGGGAAGCATTCCACTGAACAGTGCAGAGGAGTGTTCGGCAACTGCCGCATCTGTAAACAGCATGGACACTTTGCTCGAGTGTGTCCACAGAAAGGTGCCCAGGGATCACAGGCAGCTGAGTCATCGGGATCAGTGGCTCAGGCAGGTATACGACCCTCTGCCGTTATTACTTTTCAGCTAGCATCGTCTACTCAGTCACAGCAGAGGCCAGGAGGGGGCCAGACAGCGAGCCAGCCTCCTAGACAGCAGGCCCGATTGTTTGCTTTGACTGAGGAACAAGCTCAGGATGCACCTGATGATGTCGTGGCAGGTAACTGTTTTATTTCTGGTTATCCTGCATATGTACTGATTGACACTGGCGCATCGCATACTTTTATTTCTGAGAGATTTGCATTGAGTCATGCGTTACCTATTGAGTCATTGTCTGCGGTAGTGTCTGTCTCTTCTCCGTTAGGGACAGGGTTGATGTCAGTGAAAACTGTTAAATCTAGTATACTGCAGTACGATGGGCATACGATTGAGTTAGACTGTATTGTACTTGGGATATCTGACTTTGATTGTATTATTGGTATTGATACATTAACCAAGTACAGAGCTACAGTTGATTGTTTCCACAAGATTGTACGATTCAGACCTGAGATGGCTGAGGAGTGGAAATTTTACGATAAGGGTTCTCGAGCCAGAATTTCTTTGATATCTGCAATGAATATGACACAATTATTGCAGAAAAGAGCGGATGGATTCCTGGTATATTCACTTGATTTACTGAAGTCGAGCCCATCATTGGCGGAATTGCCAGTGGTGTGTGAGTTTGCTGATGTCTTTCCAGATGAGATTCCTGGATTGCCTCCGATTCGAGAGATAGACTTCAGCATTGAATTAATGCCAGGAACAATTCCGATTTCGAGAGCTCCATACCGGATGGCACCGATCGAACTGAAAGAGTTGAAAGAACAGTTGGAGGATTTACTGGCCAAGGGATATATTAGACCGAGTGTATCTCCTTGGGGTGCTCCAGTACTGTTCGTGAGAAAGAAGGACGGGTCGATGAGACTTTGTATCATCTATCGGCAGCTGAACAAGGCAACGGTAAAGAATAAATATCCATTGCCTCGTATTGATGATTTGTTTGATCAGTTGCAGGGTTCATCTGTATATAATCCAAGATCGATTTGAGATCTGGATACCATCAATTGAGAGTCAGGGATTCTGATATCTCAAAGACAGCATTCAGAACCAAGTATGGACACTATGAGTTTATTGTCATGCCTTTTGGGCTAATGAATGCACCGGCGGTATTTATGGGATTGATGAACCGCGTTTTTCAGAAATATTTGGATGATTTTGTTATCATATTCATTGATGATATATTGATCTATTCAAAGAATATGATTGAGCATGCTAATCATCTGAGGACTGTGCTGAGTATTTTGAGGGCTGAGAAATTGTATGCTAAATTGTCGAAATGCGAGTTCTGGTTGAAACAGGTGGTATTTCTGGGACATATCATATCCGGAGACGGGATATCAGTTGATCCCAGTAAGGTTGAGGCAGTGATTTCGTGGCCGAGACCGACATCTGTACCAGAGATACGCAGCTTTATGGGTTTGGCAGGATATTATCGTCGATTCATTAAAGATTTCTCGAGCATTGCCAAACCGATTACACAGTTGACTCAGAAAAATGCTCCGTTTGTCTGGTCTGAAGACTGTGAGATCAGTTTTCTTGAACTGAAGAAAAGATTGACCAGTGCTCCTGTGTTGACGATTCCAGCAGGTACTGGTGATTTTGTGGTTTATTGTGATGCATCTCATAGAGGATTGGGATGTATACTGATGCAACGAGGGCATGTCATTGCCTATGCCTCGAGACAATTGAAACCACATGAGATCCGTTATCCAATTCATGATCTTGAATTGGCAGCCATAGTCTTTGCCTTGAAGATATGGCAACATTACCTCTACGGTGAGAAATTTGAAATCTATTCTGATCATAAGAGCTTGAAATATCTGTTTTCGCAATCAGAGTTGAATATGAGACAGCGGAGATGGCTAGATTTATTGAAAGACTTTGATTGTGAGATTAAATACTATCCGGGAAAGTCAAATGCAGCAGCAGATGCACTAAGTCGAAAGGTATGTGCACTATCCTTGTTGACTATTGGTGTTTCGAATTTGATTGAAGACTGCTGTTTGTCTGGATTAGTATTTGAGACAGGTCGGAGACCAATAAGATTATATACTATTCAAGCTGAACCAGAGCTGATTTTGAGAATTAAAGCAGCTCAGAAAGGTGATCAGAATATACAGAAATCGATTGCTATGGTTAGAGCTGGACATCGATCGGAATATCAGATGAGAAATGGTATTTTGTATGTGAATAATCGGTTGGTTGTGCCGAATGTTTCGGATTTGAGACAGCAAATACTGACAGAAGCGCACAACAGTCGATTTAGCATTCATCCTGGTGGCAGAAAAATGTACAATGATTTAAAGACACAGTATTGGTGGAAACAAATGAAATCTGATGTTACTGAATTTGTAGCCAAGTGTCTGAATTGCCAACAGGTGAAAGCTGAGAGGAAGAAACCAGGAGGACTATTACAGAGTTTGTCGATTCCTGAATGGAAATGGGATCACATTTCCATGGATTTTGTGACACAGTTACCGAGATCCTCCCGAGGTTGTGATGCAATTTGGGTCGTGATTGATCGATTGACCAAATCTGCATGTTTTATTCCATACAAGATGACGTACCGATATGATCAGATGGCCGATATTTATGTCAAGGAAGTGGTTAGATTGCATGGAGTGCCGAATTCGATTGTTTCAGATCGTGATCCTCGATTTACATCGCACTTCTGGCAGTGCTTGCAGCAAGCTCTTGGTACGAAGTTACATCTTAGTACCGCATATCATCCACAGACTGACGGACAGTCAGAGCGTACGATACAGACATTGGAAGATATGCTGAGAGCTGTAGTACTTGATTTTAGCACTGGATGGCAAGATGCATTGCCTCTCTGTGAATTTTCGTACAACAATAACTATCAAACGAGTATTGAGATGGCACCATTTGAAGCGTTGTACGGAAAGAAATGTTGATCCCCTCTGTATTGGGATGATATCTCTGAAGTTCCTGAGATTGGACCTGATATGATCAGAGATATGATTGAGAAAGTTAAATTGATTCAAAAGAAAATGAAGGCAGCTCAGGATCGACAAGCCAAATATGCCAACCTTTGACGTAGACCGTTGGTATTTGAAAGTGGAGACCGAGTATTCCTGAAGATTTCTCCTTTCAGAGGTGTTGTCAGATTTGGCAAGAAAGGGAAATTGTCTCCAAGATATGTGGGTCCTTATGAGATTCTGGAGAAGATAGGAGATCGTGCCTATCGAATCGCCTTGCCGCCTTCATTATCGGGAATACATGATGTCTTTCATGTATCAATGCTGCGGAAATATCTCCCTGATGATTCCCATGTTATTCAACCAGACGAGACTGAGCTGGATGAGACATTGAGTTATATCGAGAAGCCGATCCAGATTATCGATCGTAAGGAAAAACAGCTCAGAACGAAGATGATTCCGTTGGTGAAAGTACAATGGACTCGTCATGGTGTTGAAGAAGCTACTTGGGAGACTGAATCTGACATGAGACAGGAATTCCCAGCATTATTTTACTGATGTAAATCCCTATTACATTTCTTATACAGTTATGTGTATATACTCCTTAATGATATGATTGAATTGCCTGTGATTTCGAGGACGAAATCGTATCTTAGGGGGGGAGAAATGTAATGCCCGGAATTTTAATCCCAGTAATCGGTAATTATTGATTTATAATTTGATATGATTACGAAAGGATTAATCGAGACCTGAAATAAGATTACATATGGATTGTGTAAGTGTTGGACAGAAGTAGTGGCGCCCGAGCGGTAGAAAATGACCGCCCGAGCGCCATTGTTCAACAAGGTAGGCATTTGGGCAGAAAGTATGGCGCCCGAGCGCCAATGTACAATCCGAAAAGAGTTCGGACAGAAACTGCCGCGCTCGAGCGGTAGTTTATTACCGCTCGAGCGCCGCCGGAAATGAAAGGAATTCTGGAGAAGCCACGTACAGATTTCATGCAATATGTATATAAAGTTTCCTGATTGTCTCCTCAGAATTCGTAGGAGATAATCGAGAAAAGCTTCAGAAAAGTATCGGAAAATCCTTACGCCTTTTGTGAGAAATCCGTCCGTCTGATTTTAAATCAGACTTTGGTACCGAGTTCCTATCAACGTAGGCTACAACTGGACGTAAGTTTTGCTACGTTTTGACATGCTTTGAAATTATGCTATTGTCAAAATTGAATAGGATTCATATATGATGTTCTTGATATGTTAGACATCGTAGAATCGAAGTCAGATTGAGAAACGGAATGATTATGGAATTGTTATGACTTTTTAGGGTATATTGATTTATACCGGACAGATTTGAATTGTAACGGGATTACGGATTGTCTTGGATACGAGTTATAGATTGTAACTGTTATCTGGTGAACTGGTAGTGACGGGGATATTAAAATTGTACCGTTATACCGTTGATTTGGAATTAAATCAAGATTGATCAGATTGTTATGGAATTGACTCGTATATTGATATGAGATTATTGATATTGTCAGTACCAGACAGATTGTGAGTTCAGGACTTTGACTGAGCAAGAAAACGACGAAAGAAAGGTATAAGTCAATGTGGTATTGGGAGATGGACTTGAGTCGGTTTAGACTTGGGTTTCCCTAAATCACATACTTTACTTTATTGCATTGATATTTGCATTGAGTTGATTGATATACTTGTTCTCTTGATTTTAGACAGCAGGTATTAGACGAGTAGTCTTATGACAGAAGTGCCGTTAGTGGTGGGATCACCACGGGCACATTGCACGATGTCATAAGATTGTGTATTGGCGGTTGTGCCAAAGACTGTCACTGGATGTTTGGCTATCGATGTGGATAGGATGGTGGCTTTTTCTATTACTGTTAATCAGTATTGTATCGATGTGGATAGATTAGTAGCTCTTCTATTACTGTTAATCGATGTCATATCGATGTGGATAGAATTAGAGTTGCTTCTATTACTGTTAATCGGTACTATATTGATGTGGATAGAATAATAGCTTCCTCTATTACTGGTAACCGATACCATATCGATGTGAATAGAACTGGAGTCTTTTCTATTACTGTTGATCGATACCGTATCGGCGTGGATAGAACTGGAGTCTTTTCTATTACAGTTAGTCGATACATGCATGCCAACTTCTGGAATCGGGATCCCTAGACTAGGACTGAGTCTAGTCTGAATGATGTAGCTACGAGTATTGTCGACAGTTTGATATTGATTATGTTTCAGACTTTGTTACATATATCCGTTACCTGATTACATGCTTTATATTGTTTATATGATTGCATGTTTCGTTGATTTATACTGGGAGTATATTCTCACCGGTTTATCCGGCTGTTGTCTTGTCTGTATGTGTACTTGACAACAGGTGGGACATGATCAGGGTCCAGGAGATGAAGAGAGAGATCGTGATTACAGTGGAGATTTCCGGACTTTGAGTATGATGTATAATAGGGTTGGAACACTTGACATTAGTTGTTAAACCTTAGTTTAGTTGAATGTATGCAGTACAGGACTTGTATTGTATTTTATACTGATATGTATATTAGTTTGATTTCACTACGTTCCGCACTTTAAAAAGAAAAAATTTTTAGACCCTGTTTTATAATTGATTAATTAGTCCCAAAGATGATTAAGAACTTGATTAGCGTCCGGGTCCCCACAAATTTATGCTGGATTCTATTAACGAAATGCGATGTATTGAATTGTATATCGAAACGGATTTCTTCGAGCATAATGTACATCTTGATGTTCCTGAATCATACGTTCCATGTATAACTGAAGGGTTCAATTCGATGGGATTTAAGGATGAAGCCGGTAATTCCGCTAATGTTTTTTTCAAACCAATAGATGAAAATCGATTTAATTCGGATGATTGGATTGGGGGATGGGATCAGTATATTACTGCCACCGTAGAAGAAAATGTTTACTGTCCGATTTCCACACGAGGAAGGGATTCTGGTGCAAAAGGATGGTACTCGGTTGACACAAATCATGCAGGTTTCGATTGTTCACCGAGTGTGTATCCTAGTGGATCGAGTCATGTATTGACACCTGTCGTACCTGATGAACAAAGATCACGTGAGTTTTCATTAGATGTTCACCTTCCGCCACCAAAATACTTACTGAACCCGCCACAACTGCAAGTGAAACAGATGAGGATGAGCATGAAGACGAAAATGCCACTTTTGCTGATATTGGTCCATCTCATACCGACACCGGTGATCATATACATGCATATCCTTTTGAAGTCATTTCAAATCTTGAACATCGACCCGATGCATTACCATTATTTTTCCCGCCTGTCGGTCTATCCTTATATGACGTACCTCAATTCTTTAGTACAATATATGGTAAGCAATGCCCTGATTTTGTTGGAATTCCATCTGCATCGAATTTGAGTTATTATAACGTAGATTGTGGGGACCCGGAAGCTAATCCATTCCTTAATCATCTTTAGGAATATTTAATCATTCATAATAAACATGGTGTAAATTTTTTTCTTTAAAATGCAAAGCGGAAACGTAATGTAATTAAAATCAAATTACATATTAACCATGAACATACAAATCTGATGTCATCTACAATAATCCAACTAGGTTCAACTACATGTCAGTGCTGAATCCTAAGTTGCTTCGGAAGCCCGGATCTCCACGCTATCTAGTCCAGCCTCGTTCTCTTCTTGACCCTGATCCTATCCCCTGTTGTCATGCACACATACAAACAAGACAACAGCCGATAACTCCGGTGAGAATTACATTCTCAGTATAAATCATGTATACATGCCTTCATATAAACAATATAAAAGCATATAACGGATAATTCTAACATGTATCAAATCAGAACATGAATCAATACAATATTAAATCAAGTTCTAAACATGTGTCCTATTCAGGAACATAATCAATATCAAGAATAATTCCTATTCTAAACATGTACCCATATCCGGAACATAATCAATATCAAGAATAACTTCTATTCTAAACATGTACCACTATCAGGAACATAATCAATATCAAGAATAACTTCTTGAAGAACCTAAAGGGGGGGTGAATAGGTTCTTTAAGGCCCTTTAGCGTTTTTAAAACGAGTTTGCAAAAATTGCAAGCGGAAGACTTGAGGGACAATCACAAATAAATACGATAAATGAATGCGTAAAGTAAGTGCGTAAAATAAATGCGTAATTTAAATGCAATAAAGTAAATGCGTAAAGTAAAGAGGGATAGAGATGTTTATGGAAGTTCGACGAAGAATCGTCTACGTCTCCCCTTCTCGATGAGGATCGAGGTATCACTATAACGACTTGGCTTTAGGAGCTCCAAGCTAGCTTTTACAACCACGCCTCGATGCGTCTACTTGGCCTTGAGGGCTCCAAGGATAGCCACGAACTTTACAACCCACTCGAGAATATTACTTTCACTTTTTTTCTACAACTCTTTTGATATTACAACTCTTTTAATCAACGCACACAAGAGATAGTAGAAAGCTTTGTAAGAGACAAGAGAGAATGGAGTGGGATGATTGAGAATGCATCCTCAAAGGCCTATTTATACTAGTCTTGGACGCCAAGGTTCGGATCTTCTGTTTATGCTTCGGAACTTCTGATCAATTTGCGTAATTTCTGGAATGACTTCGGATCTTCCGTTCTTGACTTCGTAGGGTCCGAACATATGCTTCGGAGGGACCGATCAAACTTCGTTTCTTCCGAACAATTCTTTCAGACAGTGTATGAACAACTTCGGAAGGTCCGAACTCCAGTTCGTACCGTCCGAACATTCCCGCGTTCCGGAGATTTGAAATCTTCAACATTTCGTAGCTTCCGATCATGTCCATCATACCGTCCGAAATCTACTCAATCAATCAGTCAGATCAAATTGTCTCCGGATTGAAGTGATTTGATTGCTTGTGTTCGGAACGTCCGATCCAGTCTTCGGAACGTCCGAACTTGCTCCTCGCAGCTTCCGAACAGCTTATATTTTGCTTCTGATTGGCACAATTTCGGACCGTCCGAACCAAATTTCGGATCTTCCGAACGTAACCTTGTTCTTAATTTCCTGCATGCCTCAATATAAAACATTAGTACATTTTTAAGCCAAGTTTTGGTATCATCAAAACAAAAACTTTGGGATATGTTACAGCATTAAAAACATTAATCTCATCCTCGAGATTTGTATGCGTTTAAGGCGTAACAATCTCCCCCTTTTTGATGATCACAAAACTTGGTTAAAAATTGAGAAACAATAATCAACATAATCTAAATGTTATTAAATAACTCCCCCTTAATCAAATAACAAATCTAAGAGGTTGAATTAAGGCGAATTTATTTAATAACCATTTAATAGCAATTTTAACCAAATAAATTCTCCCCCTTTTTGCGATAATCAAAAAGACATAAGCATAAAGAGAGACAAATAAACAGGTAAAATATCCACTAATAAATGCAAGATGAGGAACGGTGATTCCGAAGTAGCCAAGATGAGGAACACCTAAAATTTAAAATATTTAGCACATAAATGAATGTTGAGCCATAATTATGGATAAATACAATTAATTTGTATTATCCGACATTATAATGCTCACATTAATAATACTCCCCCTCAATTTAACAAATATGTACGAGAGTATTTGACTAATGTTTACAACTCAATCATGCCAAGTTCACCACGCGAACGAGTAAAAGTAGATTCATCTAGTGGTTTTGTAAAAATATCAGCAATTTGATTCTTGGTGTCAACATAGTGAAGTTCAACATCATTTTGCTCAATGTGATCACGAATAAAATGATGTCGAATGTCAATATGTTTTGTACGAGAATGTTGAACTGGATTCTTTGTTAGACATATGGTGCTTGTATTATCACAAAAGATTGGAATTTTTTGAAAAAGTAACACCATAGTCGAGTAATTGATACTTCATCCAAAGAATTTGTGCACAACAACTACCGGCAGCCATATACTCGGCCTCGGTCATTGAAAGTGCAACACAGTTTTGCTTTTTAGAAAACCATGACACCAAGAAATTTCCCAAAAAGAAACAAGTACCACTAGTGCTCTTTCTATCCACCTTATATCCTCCAAAGTCGGCATCACAGTAAGCTTTTAAATCGAAAAATGAGTTCTTAGAATACCATAATCCGAGATTTGGAGTATTTGAAAGATATTTGAAAATGCGTTTTAAGGCGAATAAGTGTGATTCCTTTGGACATGATTGAAATCGTGCACACAAGCAAACACTAAACATAATGTCAGGTCTACTAGCAGTCGCATAGAGTAGGGAGCCAATCATGCTACGAAATAACTTTTGGTCAACAGGTTTACCTCCCTCATCTTTGTCGAGTCTGACTGTCGTGCTCATAGGTGTGGATGAGGCTTTGGAAGACTCCATCCCAAACTTTTTGAGCATCTCCTTGATGTACTTCCCTTGGTTGACAAAGAAACCATCCTTGCATTGCTTGATTTGGAGACCAAGGAAGTAGTTGAGCTCGCCCATCATGCTCATCTCAAAGTGATCCTGCATAAGCTTAGAAAAATCTCTACACAAGTGTTCATTAGTAGCACCAAAAATAATATCATCTACATATATTTGTACTATCAGCAAATCATTATCTTTAGTCAAGGTAAACAAGGTAATATCAACTTTACCCCTACAAAAACCATTAGACAGCAAGAAAGTAGACAATTTCTCATACCAAGCTCTAGGAGCTTGTTTCAAACCATACAAAGCCTTATCAAGTTTATACACATAATCAGATAAGTGCACATCTTCAAAACCAACAGGTTGCTCAACATACACTTCTTCTTTCAAATCACCATTAAGAAAAGCACTTTTAACATCCATTTGAAACAATTTAACGTCTCTAGAGCAAGCAAAAGCAAGTAGCATGCGAATGGATTCTAGTCTAGCAACAGGAGCATAAGTCTCATCATAATCAATTCCCTCTTCTTGACTATATCCTTTAGCTACTAGCCTAGCTTTATTTCTAGTGATTGTACCATGCTCATCTAACTTGTTCCTAAATACCCATTTAGTTCCTATGACAGGTCTATCAGTGGGTCTAGGTACAAGATTCCAAACTTTATTCCTTCTAAATTCATTTAGTTCATCTTGCATAGCAATAATCCAAGAATCATCAAGTAAAGCTTCTTCTATGTTCTTAGGCTCTATGTGAGAAAGAAAAGCAAGATAATTGCACATATTAGAAGAGCGAGTAGATACTCCCTTCGATGGGCTACCAATGATGAGGTCCATGGGATGATCCTTGTGCGTAGTCCACTCCTTCGGAAGAGGTGCGTCCTCTTGATCTTTAGGAACATCATCTAGGCTTGTGGACTCCAACTCTTCGCCAAGGATATCTATATCATCATCATCAGAAACAACAGGTCTAGGCAAGCAAGGGTTAGTTTCATCAAATATGACATGAATAGATTCTTCAACTAGTAAAGTGCGTTTATTAAAGACTCTATATGCTTTGCAAGAAGTAGAGTAACCAAGAAAGATACCTTTGTCCGATTTAGCATCGAACTTACCCAGGTTGTCCTTACCATTGTTGTGGATGAAGCATTTTGATCCAAAAGCGCGGAAGTAAGAAATGTTAGGCTTTCTCTCTCTCCATAGTTCGTATGGAGTTTTCTTGAGAATTGGCCTTATTGATACGCGATTGATGATGTAACAAGCAGAACTCATCGCTTCAGCCCAAAAATATTTTGGTAGAGAATGCTCACATAGCATGGTCCTTGCAATCTCTACTAGGGTCCTATTCTTCCTCTCAACGACACAGTTTTGTTGAGGAGTTCTAGGACAAGAAAAGTTGTGACCAATGCCTTTGTTTTGACAAAAAATTGAAAAATTTTCATTTTGAAATTCCGTTCCGTGGTCACTACGGATTTGTTTGATCAAAATATTTTTCTCATTTTCAACCTTTTTGACAAAAATTTTGAAATGATCAAAGGCATCACTTTTATGGGCTAAAAACAATGTCCAAGTAAAACGTGAAAAATCATCCACAATGACAAAAGCATAGGATTTACCACCTAGACTAGTTGTCCTCGAGGGACCACATAAATCTAGGTGAAGTAATTCAAGGGGCATAGAAGTGGATACAAAATTTTTATTTTTGAAAGATTCCTTTGTGTGTGTACCAAGTTGACAAGCATCACAAAAAGAATCTAATTTTAAATTCAGCTTTGGCATTCCGGAAACTAGGACAAGTATTAAAAGTTTTTCTATGGTGCTCATCCCAACATGATCAAGTCGTCTATGCCAAAGAATGTTGTCATCAACATTTAATGTTACAAGGCTTTCTATTTTTGAAAAAGATGAAATCTTTAAATCGACCTTGTAAACATTTTCACTTTTATAACCTTTGAAACTAATGGATTTGTCAGTTGTGAGTGATACAGTGCAATCGTGTGGTGTGAATTTGACTTCATAACCCCTATCGCACAATTAACTAATGCTTAGGAGGTTATGTTTAAGTCCTTTCACAAGAAGTACATCATCAATAATAGTAGAGTTAGATATACCTATTGAGCCGATGCCTTCTATGATCCCTTTGCTGTTGTCTCCAAAGGTCACCGATCCCTTTTCTTTTGGTCGAATGGATTGTAGCAGCTTCTTTTCTCCCGTCATGTGTCGAGAGCATCCACTGTCAAGATACCAAGTGCTCGATGACTTGTCTCCCCTTTGTCCCTACAAGATTGAGATACAATTTGATAGTTGGTACCCGTTTCTTTGGGTCCTTTGAGGTTAGTAGTAGTTGGGGATTTGGGGATCCATTTCCAATAACTATTCTTATTGTGTTGGTGTCTAAGTTTCTTGCATTTAGGTCTTATGTGGCCTATCTTACAACAGTAAGTGCATGTTGGTGGTGTTCTTAGTTTTGCCTTTGCGATAAGACTAGCAAAGTTGACTGATTTCTTTTCATATCCTAGACCTCCTTTGTCGAAGTTACACCTTTGCATGCTCAAGAGGTTTTCTAGTTTACCGCTACTCACATTGAACTTGTTGAAGGCTTTCTCTAAGTCTCTTAGGTTTGTCTTGAGCCTAGTTGATCGAGCAAAACTTGCACAGTAAAATCTCCAATAAAAATAAATAAAAATTCAGGCTCGAAATAATCGCAAGTGCACGATGTCAAGTTATAGTAAAACGTATAAGAGTACGAGTATCGATCCCACAGAGATTGATTAGACAAATTTACTTTAAATTAAATTCTTTAATTAATTAAAACGACAATTGAATTACTTATTAACTAAATTAATACTAAAACAATAAATTGAAACAAACACATTAAAAATAATATAAACTAAAATAATAAATAAGCGAGTGTTAGGATCTCGGTTCACCTACCCGTCGTTAATTTAATTGATTAATATCGACACTGATTTACGCTTTTGACAGAATTTCCTAAGCAATTAACATACTCTCTCGAGCTATGCTAAACTAATTCTACACGAAAGAATAATAAAATCTCTTTTATTATTTACTAACGGTGAATTGCATGTCGATCTATGAAATCCCTTAGTTTTCGCTCTACTGGACTATGACTACCAACGTGTATCCAACTTCATATCTCTATGTAAATTGTAGATCCACGGATTATGCTACTTGTTCCTATCGCAAGTTATTCTCTCGAACTCACCCACAATATTAGATATTATTAAAGTTAGCTAGGCTTTAACAATTCAATGTAAAATAATAGCACAATCAAGAATGAATCAAAAGTCGAGAATTAAATAATCAAACAACGGTTCGGGGTCGGATCCCCTAAATCCTAACTACAATAAAAGAGTAAAGAGAAAACGCTGTTGAATTCTTGTTCCGGTTCCGTTGAGCTATCGCCTGCTACAGTGCTCTCCCTTCCAAATCGCGGCCCCCCTTTTCTCGTGTATTAGGTTAGGTGGTTTTATAGAGTCCATAAAATTTGGAAACAAATCTTCTCGGATTTCGTCGCTCGCTAGGGCGGCCACTTTTGACCGCTGGGGCGAGTGGTTCTCGAATAAAAATCCTTGGCCGCGTCTTTGGTCTCGCTGGGGCGGTCACTTTTGACCGCCCTAGCGAGAGGTTCGCGCAAATACTCCTCGGCTGGATTAAAATGCTCGCTGGGGCGGTCACTTTTGACCGCCCTAGCGAGACCTCTTCGATGCTATGCAAATAAAATCCCATTTTTTGGTCCACTTCCTACAAAACAACCACAAAATACACGAGATCAGCCAAATGCTAAATAATGCTAAATGAATGCTAAATTAAACTAAAACAAACTAATATGATGCATGAATGCGACTCAAAACTAACACTAAAAACACGTAAAAACGAGTCCTATCACTAGTGTTGTCATGCATCCTAGCTTCTAGTTCAGTTTTAAGTTGCTTATTCTTATTTCTAAGTGACTTAGCCATATTGTACATAGTAGTGTAAGCGGAGAGTAATTCATCGTAAGAGGGTACCTCGTCGTCATCCGAGTCGGTCAGATGATCTTCCTTCGCCATGAAGCATAGGGTAGACTCCTCTTCGTTGTCGCTGTCGCTCCACGTGGCTAGAAGGACCTTCTTCTTGTCTTTGTCGGCCTTCTTCTTGGAGGGACACTCGTTTGCATAGTGACCCTTTTGTTGACAGTTGTAGCAGGTCACTTCCTTCTCAATCTTTTTGTCCTTCTTGTTGAAGTTGGAACTCCGCATGAATCTTTTGAACTTTCTAGTGAGGAGTGCCATTTCTTCATCGTCGCTATCTTCAAGTTGACTGGTCAAGGCGATCCCTTTCGCCTTTACTTTGTCGTCATCTTTCTTTGTCTCCTTCCGGGTAGACACTTCAAGTTCATGGGTCTTTAGGGTCCCATGAAGTTGATCAAGGTCGTAGGATTCCGCATCTCCCTTGTTGGATTCAATGATAGCCGTGCGCTTTGCATCCCATTCCGCCGGTAGTGCTCGAAGGGCTCTCCTCCACACTTGTTTAGTTGGGTAGTTCTCACCAAGTTGGGCAAGCTCATTGATGATTTGGGTGAGCCGCCGGAACATGGTGTCGATATCCTCCTTGGGTTCCATCTCAAAGGTCTCGTACTTGAGTTGGAGAAGATCTATCTTTGTTTCTTTGACTTGATTGGTTCCCTCGTGGCAAATCTCCAATTTGTCCCAAATCTCTTTGGCGGAGGTGCAAGCCGAGATTCGGTTGTATTCATTCATATCTAGGGAACAATGAAGAATATTCATAGCTTTAGCATTTTGAGAGATAAGTTTCATATCGTCCTTGGTGAGGTCATCCATTCCTTTAGGAATTTCCTTATCATCCACCGTTATCATGGGGATATAGGGACCTTTCACAGTTATTTTCCAAAGGTCGTAATCGACGGATTGGATGTATAGAGATATCTTATTCTTTCAATATCCGTAATTAGTACCATTGAAAAGAGGGGGACGATTTGTGGATTGTCCTTGGGCATACTCGCTTGCTAGATTGGCCATTTTTAAAAGATTTTGAAAAACTTGGCTCTGATACCAGTTGAAGAACCTAAAGGGGGGGTGAATAGGTTCTTTAAGGCCCTTTAGCGTTTTTAAAACGAGTTTGCAAAAATTGCAAGCGGAAGACTTGAGGGACAATCACAAATAAATACGATAAATGAATGCGTAAAGTAAGTGCGTAAAATAAATGCGTAATTTAAATGCAATAAAGTAAATGCGTAAAGTAAAGAGGGATAGAGATGTTTATGGAAGTTCGACGAAGAATCGTCTACGTCTCCCCTTCTCGATGAGGATCGAGGTATCACTATAACGACTTGGCTTTAGGAGCTCCAAGCTAGCTTTTACAACCACGCCTCGATGCGTCTACTTGGCTTTGAGGGCTCCAAGGATAGCCACGAACTTTACAACCCACTCGAGAGTATTACTTTCACTTTTTTTCTACAACTCTTTTGATATTACAACTCTTTTAATCAACGCACACAAGAGATAGTAGAAAGCTTTGTAAGAGACAAGAGAGAATGGAGTGGGATGATTGAGAATGCATCCTCAAAGGCCTATTTATACTAGTCTTGGACGCCAAGGTTCGGATCTTCTGTTTATGCTTCGGAACTTCCGATCAATTTGCGTAATTTCTGGAATGACTTCGGATCTTCCGTTCTTGACTTCGTAGGGTCCGAACATATGCTTCGGAGGGACCGATCAAACTTCGTTTCTTCCGAACAATTCTTTCAGACAGTGTATGAACAACTTCGGAAGGTCCGAACTCCAGTTCGTACCGTCCGAACATTCCCGCGTTCCGGAGATTTGAAATCTTCAACACTTCGTAGCTTCCGATCATGTCCATCGTACCGTCCGAAATCTACTCAATCAATCAGTCAGATCAAATTGTCTCCGGATTGAAGTGATTTGATTGCTTGTGTTCGGAACGTCCGATCCAGTCTTCGGAACGTCCGAACTTGCTCCTCGCAGCTTCCGAACAGCTTCTATTTTGCTTCTGATTGGCACAATTTCGGACCGTCCGAACCAAATTTCGGATCTTCCGAACGTAACCTTGTTCTTAATTGTAGTGACCCGTTCCAGAATCACCTACTAATCAAGAACTAAGCATGCAACTTAACTTAATTAATAACAATCAGAGCTAATAGCGGAAAAGGTCAACAAATGATAGTTATACAACCCCATCGAATAATCCAGGACAACTCAAACTAAAACTGAAATATACAGTACAACCATATCGAAATAGAATAGCACTGAAAACTAAACCAACCAGATACTCACTGTCCTCCTCCTGTTCTTCCCGAGCCATCCAACCTGAGCCCTGCCCCGTGGGAATGGGGTGTCCAAGATAAACAAAAACCGAGGACGTGAGCGATAAGAACGCCCAGTACAAAAGCATGAGTATACAAACCTATATGAAATGCACATGCTATGATATGATACCAGGGTAGTCAAGAAACAGGAGTAACAAAGGATCTCAAAATGCTCAGTCTAGAGGCGCCAAGTGGATAGTGCCGCGCGGTACTCCTCTGGGTCACTGCATCCACTACAAGAACAGACGTGGACCTAAAATGTCCCGGATCACCGAAGCCCTCCCGACCCGTCGGCCACTGTGTACTCTCGGTGTCCATGCGTCCACAAGACAAGACAGGGCTGAGCGGCCCCACAAGATATAGCTTATCTCGAAAGAGATACAGCTCAACAGTAAAGGCTATCTCGAAGGAGATACGGCTCAACATGAAATGCAACATGCAGTAATAAACGTGACATAATAGCATGCATCATATGACATATATCAATGCACCACATAATCATGCAACACATATAAGAATGTATACTCGACCAGGATATCTCGGATAGTACTTTCGTACCTCTATCACAGCAAGCCTAGCCTTACGCAACACCGCTAATCAGGTCTAGAACAAGCCTACGCATCAAAAGCATACCCAATGAACAATACTACCATGCTCAACTAGCAAAACCAGTACTACCAAAGGTTTAGGGTTTACCTTCGTCCGTCGACAGCCCTTTGATGTCGATTGCCTCGTAACTCAGGCGTCGCTACACTACCAATCCTGGCAGCTCTTGGCTATCGCTCGACCGACAACTAACCCTAGAAACCTTCCAAACCTCTCAACTATGAGACACAACTTCAAGAACTTGCCATCCAAAATGAGGAATTCCGAGCACTATTTATAGGCTATGTTCGGATCCACCGAACCCACTTCGGAACGTCCGAACTCCTACGTGTCCATCAGCTCTTGACACCTCACGATCGGATCCACCAAACCTACACTTCGGAACGTCCGAACTCCCACGTGTCCATCGGCTCTTGACACCTCATGATCGGATCCACCGAACCTACACTTCGGAACGTCCGAACTCCCACGTGTCCATCGGCTCTTGACACCTCATGATCGGATCCACCGAACTCACTTCGGATCGTCCGAACTCTTCGGTGCTACCGAACCATCTTCGGTCCGTCCGATCATGACCACGGTCAAAATTACACATTAAACCTTCTTAATCACCATTAATCCGTTAATTACCCAATTTGGAATTCGGGCTACTACATTCTCCCCCCCTTAAAAGATTTCGTCCTCGAAATCAGGCTTAGAGGATGAACAAAACGAAATAACAACATCGTTATTACATCTCAATTGTTGTTGAACACAACTGATCTAGAAAATCCCGAAAGACTCGATTCATCAGATCCATGAACACTGCTGGCGCATTCGTCAATCCAAATGGCATAACTAGAAACTCGTAATGCCCATATCGAGTACGAAATGCAGTCTTAGAAATATCATCATCCCTAACTCTCATCTGATGATAACCCGATCGCAAGTCAATCTTGGAGTAAACAGAGGTACCCTGAAGCTGATCGAACAAATCATCGATACGAGGTAATGGATACTTGTTTTTGATCGTCACACGATTCAGCTGGCGATAATCAATGCACAATCGCATAGATCCATCTTTCTTCTTGACAAACAAGACTGGGGCTCCCCAAGGTGAAACACTCGGGCGAATATAACCTTTATCAAGAAGATCCTGTAATTGCTGCTTCAATTCTCTCATCTCTGATGGAGCAAGACGATAGGGGCACGAGAAATCGGTGCAGTCCCTGGCATTAACTCAATGCCAAATTCCACCTCTCTAACTGGAGGAAAACCAGGAATCTCATCTGGGAAGACATCAGGAGATTCGCAAACCACTGGAATATCATCTATACCAACACTACCTGAGGAAGAATCAATCGCATAGATGAGGTAGCCTTCCCCGCCCGCCTCTAAAGCACGACAGGCTTTCAGAGCAGATACCACTGGCATCGGAGGTCGCGCTCCCTCACCATAGAAAAACCAACTAGAGCTCTCAGTCGTACGAAACTGAACAAGCTTCTGGTAACAATCCACGGTAGCTGGTAGGTAGTCAATAGGTCTATACCTAGAATACAATCAAAATCTTCCATCTCCAAGATCATAAGATTCGCAATCAATTCGTTACCCTCAAAATCTAAGTGACAACCCATCACTAGACGCTTAGCTAACACTGAATGACCCATCGGGGTAGAAACGGAAAGAATGACGTCTAGAGAAACATACGGTAACTTATGACGCTTAACAAATTGTGCAGAAATGAATGTGATGCTCCGCTGTCAATAAGAACAAAAGCAGGAATACCGCATAAATGAAAAGTACCTGCTATGACTCTCTCTCTGTCTCATCTGCAGCCTGATCCTGGTTCAGCGCAAAAATCTGACCTTGGGCACGAGGTCGAAGATTTGAACTACCCACTACCTGACCCTGCCTCCTCTGCTGAACAGTCGTCTGAGATCCGGAACCAGATCCTGCTCCACCTCGCAACTGAGGACAATTCTTCTTGAGATGACCCATCTCTCCGCACTGAAAACAAGCTCCCGCGGCTGATCGGCATTGCTCCGATGGATGGTTCTTCCCACAATGCACACAAGAAACCTTATTCTTATCAAAGCGGAAAACACCGCTAGACCGTGATCCAGATCCAGAAGAAGAAGAACCAGATTTCTTGAAAGACTGAGATCGAGGGCTCAAAGTACTCGGAGGTCTGAGAAGAAAGAATAGCCCTACCACGCTGGAGACTGATCTCTGCCTGGCGACACCGGTTCACTAACCCATCATAAGAAGTAGGATTATCACAGACAGTGACTCGATCAAAAATCTCCTGGTTAAGACCCTGGAGGAAATGGTCATACTTGGCCTCAGAACTGCCACTGATATGAGGGGCAAAAGGTAATAACTCGAAGAACTTCTGCTGATATTCATCAACAGACATACTCCCCTGCTTAAGATTCAGGAGCTCAATCGTCTTTGCCTGGCGAAGGGCTGGAGGAAAATACAGCTGCATGAAAGCTGCACGGAAATCGGCCCAAGTCACCCTACCCTGAGACTGGACTATCGGCGCAGAAGTCGATCGCCACCACTTGCGCGCACGGCCCTCGAGAAGAAAACTAAGGGTCTCTATCTTCTGCTCCTCGGTGCACTGGAATGCACGGAAACAACTCTCCATGCGCTCTAACCAATCCTCAGCATCATCGGGAGTC
Organism: Primulina eburnea; assembly: GCF_022965805.1. Lineage (NCBI taxonomy): Eukaryota > Viridiplantae > Streptophyta > Magnoliopsida > Lamiales > Gesneriaceae > Primulina > Primulina eburnea. The sequence continues at coordinate 6,738,004 of NC_133114.1, forward strand.
TCACCGCCGACTAAAGGCTTAGGCCCCATCTGAATGAAACGGTGCAAATCAAAACGCCTAGGACCATCCCGACGATGACGATGTTCACGATGACGCCTACGATCGTCCTGGTCACCCCAACGACCTACACTTCCCTGACTACTCTCATCACCAAAGTGGTCAGCCATCGCTACAAGATAGAATAGGGAAAATGGTAAAATGGTCCACGAAAAATCCCAAAACAGAATCTATATCCCAAAATCGTAAGCATGCTCTGATACCATAAATGTAGTGACCCGTTCCAGAATCACCTACTAATCAAGAACTAAGCATGCAACTTAACTTAATTAATAACAATCAGAGCTAATAGCAGAAAAGGTCAACAAATGATAGTTATACAACCCCATCGAATAATCCAGGACAACTCAAACTAAAACTGAAATATACAGTACAACCATATCGAAATAGAATAGCACTGAAAACTAAACCAACCAGATACTCACTGTCCTCCTCCTGTTCTTCCCGAGCCATCCAACCTGAGCCCTGCCCCGTGGGAATGGGGTGTCCAAGATAAACAAAAACCGAGGACGTGAGCGATAAGAACGCCCAGTACAAAAGCATGAGTATACAAACCTATATGAAATGCACATGCTATGATATGATACCAGGGTAGTCAAGAAACAGGAGTAACAAAGGATCTCAAAATGCTCAGTCTAGAGGCGCCAAGTGGATAGTGCCGCGCGGTACTCCTCTGGGTCACTGCATCCACTACAAGAACAGACGTGGACCTAAAATGTCCCGGATCACCGAAGCCCTCCCGACCTATCGGCCACTGTGTACTCTCGGTGTCCATGCGTCCACAAGACAAGACAGGGCTGAGCGGCCCCACAAGATATAGCTTATCTCGAAAGAGATACAGCTCAACAGTAAAGGCTATCTCGAAGGAGATACGGCTCAACATGAAATGCAACATGCAGTAATAAACGTGACATAATAGCATGCATCATATGACATATATCAATGCACCACATAATCATGCAACACATATAAGAATGTATACTCGACCAGGATATCTCGGATAGTACTTTCGTACCTCTATCACAGCAAGCCTAGCCTTACGCAACACCGCTAATCAGGTCTAGAACAAGCCTACGCATCAAAAGCATACCCAATGAACAATACTACCATGCTCAACTAGCAAAACCAGTACTACCAAAGGTTTAGGGTTTACCTTCGTCCGTCGACAGCCCTTTGATGTCGATTGCCTCGTAACTCAGGCGTCGCTACACTACCAATCCTGGCAGCTCTTGGCTATCGCTCGACCGACAACTAACCCTAGAAACCTTCCAAACCTCTCAACTATGAGACACAACTTCAAGAACTTGCCATCCAAAATGAGGAATTCCGAGCACTATTTATAGGCTATGTTCGGATCCACCGAACCCACTTCGGAACGTCCGAACTCCTACGTGTCCATCAGCTCTTGACACCTCACGATCGGATCCACCGAACCTACACTTCGGAACGTCCGAACTCCCACGTGTCCATCGGCTCTTGACACCTCATGATCGGATCCACCGAACCTACACTTCGGAACGTCCGAACTCCCACGTGTCCATCGGCTCTTGACACCTCATGATCGGATCCACCGAACTCACTTCGGATCGTCCGAACTCTTCGGTGCTACCGAACCATCTTCGGTCCGTCCGATCATGACCACGGTCAAAATTACACATTAAACCTTCTTAATCACCATTAATCCGTTAATTACCCAATTTGGAATTCGGGCTACTACATTCTCCTCCCCTTAAAAGATTTCGTCCTCGAAATCAGGCTTAGAGGATGAACAAAACGAAATAACAACATCGTTATTACATCTCAATTGTTGTTGAACACAATTGATCTAGAAAATCCCGAAAGACTCGATTCATCAGATCCATGAACACTGCTGGCGCATTCGTCAATCCAAATGGCATAACTAGAAACTCGTAATGCCCATATCGAGTACGAAATGCAGTCTTGGAAATATCATCATCCCTAACTCTCATCTGATGATAACCCGATCGCAAGTCAATCTTGGAGTAAACAGAGGTACCCTGAAGCTGATCGAACAAATCATCGATACGAGGTAATGGATACTTGTTTTTGATCGTCACACGATTCAGCTGGCGATAATCAATGCACAATCGCATAGATCCATCTTTCTTCTTGACAAACAAGACTGGGGCTCCCCAAGGTGAAACACTCGGGCGAATATAACCTTTATCAAGAAGATCCTGTAATTGCTGCTTCAATTCTCTCATCTCTGATGGAGCAAGACGATAGGGGCACGAGAAATCGGTGCAGTCCCTGGCATTAACTCAATGCCAAATTCCACCTCTCTAACTGGAGGAAAACCAGGAATCTCATCTGGGAAGACATCAGGAGATTCGCAAACCACTGGAATATCATCTATACCAACACTACCTGAGGAAGAATCAATCGCATATATGAGGTAGCCTTCCCCGCCCGCCTCTAAAGCACGACAGGCTTTCAGAGCAGATACCACTGGCATCGGAGGTCGCGCTCCCTCACCATAGAAAAACCAACTAGAGCTCTCAGTCGTACGAAACTGAACAAGCTTCTGGTAACAATCCACGGTAGCTGGTAGGTAGTCAATAGGTCTATACCTAGAATACAATCAAAATCTTCCATCTCCAAGATCATAAGATTCGCAATCAATTCGTTACCCTCAAAATCTAAGTGACAACCCATCACTAGACGCTTAGCTAACACTGAATGACCCATCGGGGTAGAAACGGAAAGAATGACGTCTAGAGAAACATACGGTAACTTATGACGCTTAACAAATTGTGCAGAAATGAATGTGATGCTCCGCTGTCAATAAGAACAAAAGCAGGAATACCGCATAAATGAAAAGTACCTGCTATGACTCTCTCTCTGTCTCATCTGCAGCCTGATCCTGGTTCAGCGCAAAAATCTGACCTTGGGCACGAGGTCGAAGATTTGAACTACCCACTACCTGACCCTGCCTCCTCTGCTGAACAGTCGTCTGAGATCCGGAACCAGATCCTGCTCCACCTCGCAACTGAGGACAATTCTTCTTGAGATGACCCATCTCTCCGCACTGAAAACAAGCTCCCGCGGCTGATCGGCATTGCTCCGATGGATGGTTCTTCCCACAATGCACACAAGAAACCTTATTCTTATCAAAGCGGAAAACACCGCTAGACCGTGATCCAGATCCAGAAGAAGAAGAACCAGATTTCTTGAAAGACTGAGATCGAGGGCTCAAAGTACTCGGAGGTCTGGAAGAAAGAATAGCCCTACCACGCTGGAGACTGATCTCTGCCTGGCGACACCGGTTCACTAACCCATCATAAGAAGTAGGATTATCACAGACAGTGACTCGATCAAAAATCTCCTGGTTAAGACCCTGGAGGAAATGGTCATACTTGGCCTCAGAACTGCCACTGATATGAGGGGCAAAAGGTAATAACTCGAAGAACTTCTGCTGATATTCATCAACAGACATACTCCCCTGCTTAAGATTCAGGAGCTCAATCGTCTTTGCCTGGCGAAGGGCTGGAGGAAAATACAGCTGCATGAAAGCTGCACGGAAATCGGCCCAAGTCACCCTACCCTGAGACTGGACTATCGGCGCAGAAGTCGATCGCCACCACTTGCGCGCACGGCCCTCGAGAAGAAAACTAAGGGTCTCTATCTTCTGCTCCTCGGTGCACTGGAATGCACGGAAACAACTCTCCATGCGCTCTAACCAATCCTCAGCATCATCGGGAGTCTCACCGCCGACTAAAGGCTTAGGCCCCATCTGAATGAAACGGTGCAAATCAAAACGCCTAGGACCATCCCGACGATGACGATGTTCACGATGACGCCTACGATCGTCCTGGTCACCCCAACGACCTACACTTCCCTGACTACTCTCATCACCAAAGTGGTCAGCCATCGCTACAATATAGAATAGGGAAAATGGTAAAATGGTCCACGAAAAATCCCAAAACAGAATCTATATCCCAAAATCGTAAGCATGCTCTGATACCATAAATGTAGTGACCCGTTCCAGAATCACCTACTAATCAAGAACTAAGCATGCAACTTAACTTAATTAATAACAATCAGAGCTAATAGCGGAAAAGGTCAACAAATGATAGTTATACAACCCCATCGAATAATCCAGGACAACTCAAACTAAAACTGAAATATACAGTACAACCATATCGAAATAGAATAGCACTGAAAACTAAACCAACCAGATACTCACTGTCCTCCTCCTGTTCTTCCCGAGCCATCCAACCTGAGCCCTGCCCCGTGGGAATGGGGTGTCCAAGATAAACAAAAACCGAGGACGTGAGCGATAAGAACGCCCAGTACAAAAGCATGAGTATACAAACCTATATGAAATGCACATGCTATGATATGATACCAGGGTAGTCAAGAAACAGGAGTAACAAAGGATCTCAAAATGCTCAGTCTAGAGGCGCCAAGTGGATAGTGCCGCGCGGTACTCCTCTGGGTCACTGCATCCACTACAAGAACAGACGTGGACCTAAAATGTCCCGGATCACCGAAGCCCTCCCGACCCGTCGGCCACTGTGTACTCTCGGTGTCCATGCGTCCACAAGACAAGACAGGGCTGAGCGGCCCCACAAGATATAGCTTATCTCGAAAGAGATACAGCTCAACAGTAAAGGCTATCTCGAAGGAGATACGGCTCAACATGAAATGCAACATGCAGTAATAAACGTGACATAATAGCATGCATCATATGACATATATCAATGCACCACATAATCATGCAACACATATAAGAATGTATACTCGACCAGGATATCTCGGATAGTACTTTCGTACCTCTATCACAGCAAGCCTAGCCTTACGCAACACCGCTAATCAGGTCTAGAACAAGCCTACGCATCAAAAGCATACCCAATGAACAATACTACCATGCTCAACTAGCAAAACCAGTACTACCAAAGGTTTAGGGTTTACCTTCGTCCGTCGACAGCCCTTTGATGTCGATTGCCTCGTAACTCAGGCGTCGCTACACTACCAATCCTGGCAGCTCTTGGCTATCGCTCGACCGACAACTAACCCTAGAAACCTTCCAAACCTCTCAACTATGAGACACAACTTCAAGAACTTGCCATCCAAAATGAGGAATTCCGAGCACTATTTATAGGCTATGTTCGGATCCACCGAACCCACTTCGGAACGTCCGAACTCCTACGTGTCCATCAGCTCTTGACACCTCACGATCGGATCCACCGAACCTACACTTCGGAACGTCCGAACTCCCACGTGTCCATCGGCTCTTGACACCTCATGATCGGATCCACCGAACCTACACTTCGGAACGTCCGAACTCCCACGTGTCCATCGGCTCTTGACACCTCATGATCGGATCCACCGAACTCACTTCGGATCGTCCGAACTCTTCGGTGCTACCGAACCATCTTCGGTCCGTCCGATCATGACCACGGTCAAAATTACACATTAAACCTTCTTAATCACCATTAATCCGTTAATTACCCAATTTGGAATTCGGGCTACTAAATTAATTTCCTGCATGCCTTAATATAAAACATTAGTACATTTTTAAGCCAAGTTTTGGTATCATCAAAACAAAAACTTTGGGATATGTTACAGCATTAAAAACATTAATCTCATCCTCGAGATTTGTATGCGTTTAAGGCGTAACAATCTCCCCCTTTTTGATGATCACAAAACTTGGTTAAAAATTGAGAAACATTAATCAACATAATCTAAATGTTATTAAATAACTCCCCCTTAATCAAATAACAAATCTAAGAGGTTGAATTAAGGCGAATTTATTTAATAACCATTTAATAGCAATTTTAACCAAATAAATTCTCCCCCTTTTTGCGATAATCAAAAAGACATAAGCATAAAGAGAGACAAATAAACAGGTAAAATATCCACTAATAAATGCAAGATGAGGAACGGTGATTCCGAAGTAGCCAAGATGAGGAACACCTAAAATTTAAAATATTTAGCACATAAATGAATGTTGAGCCATAATTATGGATAAATACAATTAATTTGTATTATCCGACATTATAATGCTCACATTAATAATACTCCCCCTCAATTTAACAAATATGTACGAGAGTATTTGACTAATGTTTACAACTCAATCATGCCAAGTTCACCACGCGAACGAGTAAAAGTAGATTCATCTAGTGGTTTTGTAAAAATATCAGCAATTTGATTCTTGGTGTCAACATAGTGAAGTTCAACATCATTTTGCTCAATGTGATCACGAATAAAATGATGTCGAATGTCAATATGTTTTGTACGAGAATGTTGAACTGGATTCTTTGTTAGACATATGGTGCTTGTATTATCACAAAAGATTGGAATTTTTTGAAAAAGTAACACCATAGTCGAGTAATTGATACTTCATCCAAAGAATTTGTGCACAACAACTACCGGCAGCCATATACTCGGCCTCGGTCATTGAAAGTGCAACACAGTTTTGCTTTTTAGAAAACCATGACACCAAGAAATTTCCCAAAAAGAAACAAGTACCACTAGTGCTCTTTCTATCCACCTTATATCCTCCAAAGTCGGCATCACAGTAAGCTTTTAAATCGAAAAATGAGTTCTTAGAATACCATAATCCGAGATTTGGAGTATTTGAAAGATATTTGAAAATGCGTTTTAAGGCGAATAAGTGTGATTCCTTTGGACATGATTGAAATCGTGCACACAAGCAAACACTAAACATAATGTCAGGTCTACTAGCAGTCGCATAGAGTAGGGAGCCAATCATGCTACGAAATAACTTTTGGTCAACAGGTTTACCTCCCTCATCTTTGTCGAGTCTGACTGTCGTGCTCATAGGTGTGGATGAGGCTTTGGAAGACTCCATCCCAAACTTTTTGAGCATCTCCTTGATGTACTTCCCTTGGTTGACAAAGAAACCATCCTTGCATTGCTTGATTTGGAGACCAAGGAAGTAGTTGAGCTCGCCCATCATGCTCATCTCAAAGTGATCCTGCATAAGCTTAGAAAAATCTCTACACAAGTGTTCATTAGTAGCACCAAAAATAATATCATCTACATATATTTGTACTATCAGCAAATCATTATCTTTAGTCAAGGTAAACAAGGTAATATCAACTTTACCCCTACAAAAACCATTAGACAGCAAGAAAGTAGACAATTTCTCATACCAAGCTCTAGGAGCTTGTTTCAAACCATACAAAGCCTTATCAAGTTTATACACATAATCAGATAAGTGCACATCTTCAAAACCAACAGGTTGCTCAACATACACTTCTTCTTTCAAATCACCATTAAGAAAAGCACTTTTAACATCCATTTGAAACAATTTAAAGTCTCTAGAGCAAGCAAAAGCAAGTAGCATGCGAATGGATTCTAGTCTAGCAACAGGAGCATAAGTCTCATCATAATTAATTCCCTCTTCTTGACTATATCCTTTAGCTACTAGCCTAGCTTTATTTCTAGTGATTGTACCATGCTCATCTAACTTGTTCCTAAATACCCATTTAGTTCCTATGACAGGTCTATCAGTGGGTCTAGGTACAAGATTCCAAACTTTATTCCTTCTAAATTCATTTAGTTCATCTTGCATAGCAATAATCCAAGAATCATCAAGTAAAGCTTCTTCTATGTTCTTAGGCTCTATGTGAGAAAGAAAAGCAAGATAATTGCACATATTAGAAGAGCGAGTAGATACTCCCTTCGATGGGCTACCAATGATGAGGTCCATGGGATGATCCTTGTGCGTAGTCCACTCCTTCGGAAGAGGTGCGTCCTCTTGATCTTTAGGAACATCATCTAGGCTTGTGGACTCCAACTCTTCGCCAAGGATATCTATATCATCATCATCAGAAACAACAGGTCTAGGCAAGCAAGGGTTAGTTTCATCAAATATGACATGAATAGATTCTTCAACTAGTAAAGTGCGTTTATTAAAGACTCTATATGCTTTGCTAGAAGTAGAGTAACCAAGAAAGATACCTTTGTCCGATTTAGCATCGAACTTACCCAGGTTGTCCTTACCATTGTTGTGGATGAAGCATTTTGATCCAAAAGCGCGGAAGTAAGAAATGTTAGGCTTTCTCCCTCTCCATAGTTCGTATGGAGTTTTCTTGAGAATTGGCCTTATTGATACGCGATTGATGATGTAACAAGCAGAACTCATCGCTTCAGCCCAAAAATATTTTGGTAGAGAATGCTTACATAGCATGGTCCTTGCAATCTCTACTAGGGTCCTATTCTTCCTCTCAACGACACCGTTTTGTTGAGGAGTTCTAGGACAAGAAAGGTTGTGACCAATGCCTTTGTTTTGACAAAAAATTGAAAAATTTTCATTTTGAAATTCCGTTCCGTGGTCACTACGGATTTGTTTGATCAAAAGATTTTTCTCATTTTCAACCTTTTTGACAAAAATTTTGAAATGATCAAAGGCATCACTTTTATGGGCTAAAAACAATGTCCAAGTAAAACGTGAAAAATCATCCACAATGACAAAAGCATAGGATTTACCTCCTAGACTAGTTGTCCTCGAGGGACCACATAAATCTAGGTGAAGTAATTCAAGGGGCATAGAAGTGGATACAAAATTTTTATTTTTGAAAGATTCCTTTGTGTGTTTACCAAGTTGACAAGCATCACAAAAAGAATCTAATTTTAAATTCAGCTTTGGCATTCCGGAAACTAGGTCAAGTTTTAAAAGTTTTTCTATGGTGCTCATCCCAACATGACCAAGTCGTCTATGCCAAAGAATGTTGTCATCAACATTTAATGTTACAAGGCTTTTTATTTTTGAAAAAGATGAAATCTTTAAATCGACCTTGTAAACATTTTCACTTCTATAACCTTTGAAACTAATGGATTTGTCAGTTGTGAGTGATACAGTGCAATCGTGTGGTGTGAATTTGACTTCATAACCCCTATCGCACAATTGACTAATGCTTAGGAGGTTATGTTTAAGTCCTTTCACAAGAAGTACATCATCAATAATAGTAGAGTTAGATATACCTATTGAGCCGATGCCTTCTATGATCCCTTTGCTGTTGTCTCCAAAGGTCACCGATCCCTTTTCTTTTGGTCGAATGGATTGTAGCAGCTTCTTTTCTCCCGTCATGTGTCGAGAGCATCCACTGTCAAGATACCAAGTGCTCGATGACTTGTCTCCCCTTTGTCCTTACAAGATTGAGATACAATTTGATAGTTGGTACCCGTTTCTTTGGGTCCTTTGAGGTTAGTAGTAGTTGGGGATTTGGGGATCCATTTCCAATAACTATTCTTATTGTGTTGGTGTCTAAGTTTCTTGCATTTAGGTCTTATGTGGCCTATCTTACAACAGTAAGTGCATGTTGGTGGTGTTCTTAGTTTTGCCTTTGCGATAAGACTAGCAAAGTTGACTGATTTCTTTTCATATCCTAGACCTCCTTTGTCGAAGTTACACCTTTGCATGCTCAAGAGGTTTTCTAGTTTACCGCTACTCACATTGAACTTGTTGAAGGCTTTCTCTAAGTCTCTTAGGTTTGTCTTGAGCCTAGTGTTGTCATGCATCCTAGCTTCTAGTTCAGTTTTAAGTTGCTTATTCTTATTTCTAAGTGACTTAGCCACATTGTACATACTAGTGTAAGCGGAGAGTAATTCATCGTAAGAGGGTACCTCGTCGTCATCCGAGTCGGTCAGATGATCTTCCTTCGCCATGAAGCATAGGGTAAACTCCTCTTCGTTGTCGCTGTCGCTCCACGTGGCTAGAAGGGCCTTCTTCTTGTCTTTGCCGGCCTTCTTCTTGAAGGGACACTCGTTTGCATAGTGACCCTTTTGTTGACAGTTGTAGCAGGTCACTTCCTTCTCAATCTTTTTGTCCTTCTTGTTGAAGTTGGAACTCCGCATGAATCTTTTGAACTTTCTAGTGAGGAGTGCCATTTCTTCATCGTCGCTATCTTCAAGTTGACTGGTCAAGGCGATCCCTTTCGCCTTTACTTTGTCGTCATCTTTCTTTGTCTCCTTCCGGGTAGTTACTTCAAGTTCATGGGTCTTTAGGGTCCCATGAAGTTGATCAAGGTCGTAGGATGCCGCATCTCCCTTGTTGGATTCAATGATAGCCGTGCGCTTTGCATCCCATTCCGCCGGTAGTGCTCGAAGGGCTCTCCTCCACACTTGTTTAGTTGGGTAGTTCTCACCAAGTTGGGCAAGCTCATTGATGATTTGGGTGAGCCGCCGGAACATGGTGTCGATATCCTCCTTGGGTTCCATCTCAAAGGTCTCGTACTTGAGTTGGAGAAGATCTATCTTTGTTTCTTTGACTTGATTGGTTCCCTCGTGGCAAATCTCCAATTTGTCCCAAATCTCTTTGGCGGAGGTGCAAGCCGAGATTCGGTTGTATTCATTCATATCTAGGGAACAATGAAGAATATTCATAGCTTTAGCATTTTGAGAGATAAGTTTCATATCGTCCTTGGTGAGGTCATCCATTACTTTAGGAATTTCCTTATCATCCACCGTTATCATGGGGATATAGGGACCTTTCACAGTTATTTTCCAAAGGTCGTAATCGACGGATTGGATGTATAGAGATATTCTATTCTTCCAATATCCGTAATTAGTACCATTGAAAAGAGGGGGACGATTTGTGGATTGTCCTTGGGCATACTCGCTTGCTAGATTGGCCATTTTTAAAAGATTTTGAAAAACTTGGCTCTGATACCACTTGAAGAACCTAAAGGGGGGTGAATAGGTTCTTTAAGGCCCTTTAGCGTTTTTAAAACGAGTTTGCAAAAATTGCAAGCGGAAAACTTGAGGGACAATCACAAATAAATACGATAAATGAATGCGTAAAGTAAGTGCGTAAAATAAATGCGTAATTTAAATGCAATAAAGTAAATGCGTAAAGTAAAGAGGGATAGAGATGTTTATGGAAGTTCGACGAAGAATCGTCTACGTCTCCCCTTCTCGATGAGGATCGAGGTATCACTATAACGACTTGGCTTTAGGAGCTCCAAGCTAGCTTTTACAACCACGCCTCGATGCGTCTACTTGGCCTTGAGGGCTCCAAGGATAGCCACGAACTTTACAACCCACTCGAGAGTATTACTTTCACTTTTTTTCTACAACTCTTTTGATATTACAACTCTTTTAATCAACGCACACAAGAGATAGTAGAAAGCTTTGTAAGAGACAAGAGAGAATGGAGTGGGATGATTGAGAATGCATCCTCAAAGGCCTATTTATACTAGTCTTGGACGCCAAGGTTCGGATCTTCTGTTTATGCTTCGGAACTTCCGATCAATTTGCGTAATTTCTGGAATGACTTCGGATCTTCCGTTCTTGACTTCGTAGGGTCCGAACATATGCTTCGGAGGGACCGATCAAACTTCGTTTCTTCCGAACAATTCTTTCAGATAGTGTATGAACAACTTCGGAAGGTCCGAACTCCAGTTCGTACCGTCCGAACATTCCCGCGTTCCGGAGATTTGAAATCTTCAACACTTCGTAGCTTCCGATCATGTCCATCGTACCGTCCGAAATCTACTCAATCAATCAGTCAGATCAAATTGTCTCCGGATTGAAGTGATTTGATTGCTTGTGTTCGGAACGTCCGATCCAGTCTTCGGAACGTCCGAACTTGCTCCTCGCAGCTTCCGAACAGCTTCTATTTTGCTTCCGATTGGCACAATTTCGGACCGTCCGAACCAAATTTCGGATCTTCCGAACGTAACCTTGTTCTTAATTTCCTGCATGCCTCAATATAAAACATTAGTACATTTTTAAGCCAAGTTTTGGTATCATCAAAACAAAAACTTTGGGATATGTTACAGCATTAAAAACATTAATCTCATCCTCGAGATTTGTATGCGTTTAAGGCGTAACAATCTCCCCCTTTTTGATGATCACAAAACTTGGTTAAAAATTGAGAAACAATAATCAACATAATCTAAATGTTATTAAATAACTCCCCCTTAATCAAATAACAAATCTAAGAGGTTGAATTAAGGCGAATTTATTTAATAACCATTTAATAGCAATTTTAACCAAATAAATTCTCCCCCTTTTTGCGATAATCAAAAAGACATAAGCATAAAGAGAGACAAATAAACAGGTAAAATATCCACTAATAAATGCAAGATGAGGAACGGTGATTCCGAAGTAGCCAAGATGAGGAACACCTAAAATTTAAAATATTTAGCACATAAATGAATGTTGAGCCATAATTATGGATAAATACAATTAATTTGTATTATCCGACATTATAATGCTCACATTAATAATACTCCCCCTCAATTTAACAAATATGTACGAGAGTATTTGACTAATGTTTACAACTCAATCATGCCAAGTTCACCACGCGAACGAGTAAAAGTAGATTCATCTAGTGGTTTTGTAAAAATATCAGCAATTTGATTCTTGGTATCATCCTCGAGATTTGTAAAAATATCAGCAATATCAGCTAGTTTTGGTATCATCAAAACAAAAACTTTGGGATATGTTACAAGCATTAAAAACATTAATCTCATCCTCGAGATTTGTATGCGTTTAAGGCGTAACACTTCTATTCTAAACATGTACCAATATCAGGAACATAAATCAGTATTAATCAATACCATTCAATCTAGCTGTCACTCAGGCTAGTGACTCTACGTTTTAGACTAGACTCAATCCTAGTCTAGGGATCACGGTTTCCAGATGTGGTATTTCTATATCGAATTCCGTAAAGGATGGAACCATAATCTCTATTACTCGATATAACCAGTGCCCTGGTATTCCTATATCGAATTCCGTAATAAAAGAATTCCAATACTCTTTACTCGATATAACCAAATATGGTGTTCCTATATCGAATTCCGTAATAGATTCCATTACTCGATATAACCAAACATCCAGTGTCCTGACCTAACCGTCAAGGACTGTAGCTCTATCGCTAATATCCTATCTTGAGACATCGTGCAATGTGCCGTGGCGATACCACCTCTATCCGGCACTTCTGTCACAAGATAACTCGTCTAATACCTGTCATCTAGTATCAAGAGAACAAGTACATCAATCAACTTAATGCAAATATCAATGCAATAAGGTAAAGTATGTGATTTAGGGAAACTCGAGTCAAACCTCCCTCGAGTTGTGCAATCCCAACTCAACATTAATTTATACCTTTATCTTCTTGCTCAGAAGACGAAGAAGTCCCGACTCTATCTCGGTCCATTCCCAATTTGGTAATAACAATATCGAACAGATATAATATCAATAACTAACTCAATTCAATACCTGTTCTGATCAATACTCAAATCAAACACAAAATCTGATTACTGTTAAATCAAGATACAATCGAATCCATATCGACGATATCACGATATAATCGAAATCACTACTGAATCTGATCAATATCAGTTAACTGATGTTTCGACGACATAACAATACTGTCTCGATAATCCCGTCAGTCCAAACATCACCGATATAATACCAGAACTCATAATCAATATCAATACCAGTCATAATCTCAATAACCATACATATCTGATATGAATTCTCAGTCAAATCGATTCCAAAAATCATAACAATTACATAAACAGTCCGTTCTTTAATCTGACTTCGATTCTATGATGTCTAACATGACCAGAACATCATATATGAATCCTATTCAATTCTGACAATAGTCTAATTTCAAAACATGTCAAAACGTAGCAAAACTTACGTCCAGTTGTAGCCTACGTTGATAGGAACTCAGTGCTGAAGTCGGATTCAAAATCAGACGGACAGATTTCTCAGAAAAGGCGTAAGGATTTTCTATAATCTTCCTCGACCCTTTTTCTCAATTTCTCCTCGGTGGAATGAATGAAAGAAGCTTTGCATGTATATATATATATATATATATATATATATATACCTCGCGCATGCAAGAAACCAAGTGGCTCGATATTCATTCAGCATGCGTCGCGCTCGGGCGGTAATAAATTTCCGCCCGGGCGCGAGCTCGGCGCTCGGGCGGTTAAAACCTACCGCCCGGGCGCGGAAGGTTCTGTCTCGCACCAACATACTTGGCGCTCGGGCGGTCAAAAACTACCGCCCGGGCGCCACCTTCTCTGCCCGAACATTACCTTCTTGAACATTGGCGCTCGAGCGGTCATTTTCTATCGCTCGGGCGCCACTAATTCTGTCCAAGCATTACACCCGTCGCGTAAAATCTCATTTCGTGTCCCGATTAATCCTTTCGTAATTATATCAAATTATAAATCAATAATCACAGATCACTAGGATTAAATTTCCGAGCATTACATATATAGAGGAGAACTTTGCACGAACATGATATTTAAAGATAAAAAGCATTTGATAGCAGTAGTTAAGGACTTTTCGGTTAGAGTTGCTCGACGTGAATATCAATTTGTGGAGAGTACAAAGACTTTGTGGAAAGTTCGTTGTAAAAATAAATATTCAAATATCAACTGTAGGTGGGTTCTTCGTGCATCGTTAAAATTAAAATTGGGGTATTTCAACAAAATGTGGTGGTCCACATACATGTATGTCTAGCCATGTGGGGTTAGACCACCATAACTTGGACAAAAATATGATTGCAAAAACACTTGTCGGTATTGTTCGGTGTGATCCTTCGTGTGAGATTAAATATGTTATCCAACTTGTCAAAGATCGATATAATTATCAAATCGCATATGTTAAGGCATGGTACAGTTTAAAGCGGTCGGTGGAAAATGTATATACTACATGGAAGAGTTCAGTACGTCTTTTGCCAAGGTATATGGGTGCTCTTGTGAAGTACAATCCAGGACTATTGTAGAGTGGAACCATTTACCGAGATACAATTCTGAATTGAAGATGTTAAACTACGTGTTTTGGGCCTTCCGACCATGTACAGATGGGTTCGGTCATTTTCGAAAAATAATTAGTATTGATGGTACTCATTTATACACGAAGTATAAGCACGAGATGCTTATAGCTGTGGGTTTAGATGCAAATAACCAAATCTTACCCTTAGCATTTGCCATAGTCGATGATGAAACATACGACTCCTGTAAATGGTTTTTGGAACTTCTATGCAGTATGTGGTTCGAGGATCCACAGGTGTGTGCCTTATCTCCGATAGACATCGTGGAATCATTAATGCTGTTAGGAGATACACGATTTTAGACATCCACGTGGCATACATAGTTTTTGTCTTAGACACATATGTTCTAATTTCAATACACATTTAAAAAATGTGCACCTAAAAATCAATGTTCGAAAGCAGGCACACAACATCAAATACGTAAATTTGATGCCATCATAGATGAAATTAAAAATCTCGAATCGAGAGCTTTTGTTTATCTCTCTGAAATCGATAAACACAAATGGGCTCTTGCTCACGATGGGGGATGGAGACGTGGTGTTATGACGACCAACATGTCAGAGTGTCTTAATTCTCTTCTGAAGGGTGCTCGTTGACTTCCTGTATCAGTGTTAGTTCAGTTGACATTCAATCGTTGTGTGCAGTATTTCATCGATCGTATCACACGAACTCAACGTATGATTAAGAGCAATCAGCCTTGGCCTGATTTCTCTTTTCGACTATACGAGAAATGGTCTTCGAGATCTAGTGAACACACTGTTGTTTGTACCAAGATTAGAGACCAATCGTCATCTGTTGTTACGGGGGGCGACAAGGTCGTGGTGAACATGTACAAGTTGTGACCCTCAGTCTTAATGAATGCTCATACGGAAAATGGACTATCTTTGGAATTCCGTGTTCATATGCAATATGTACCGCCAAATTGTATGGATTAGATCCTACACAATTTGTACAACGTTGGTTTCAGATGAGTGAATACGTAGACACGTACGAGGGAAGATTTCGTCCAATTGCTGATGAGGAATATTGGGATGAACCAAAATTCGAATTGTGTCACAACTCGAATAGGCGTCAAAGAAGGAGAAAAAGGAGAGACCGAACTTCAAGAATCATAAATTAGATGGACCAGCCTTCCACACGAGAAAGGCAACACATCCAGCGAGAAAACTCAACACAACAATGTCGTAATCAGAACATGTAAAGGTTATTTTTTAATCTTTTAATTTTATATTTCATTCATCATGAAAAATAATCTGTTATTTAAGTGTTTACGTGTTCATTGGTTGCATGTTTGAATGAACACTATGAAATTCAATGTGTTACAATTGTAATTGTATGTTTTTCCTTGTATCTTGCTAATTCTTATATGTTAATCGAACATTTTGTTTGTTTAAATTGGATCGTATGTCATATGTTGTTTTAATTTAGGTATCTATGTAAAGTCATCTCGTTCTGTATTTTAGATTGTGTATCAACAAATATATATTTATCATCATTGTTTCCTAATTATAGATTGTGTATCAACAAATATATATTTATCATATTATATTTAACACCTACTTATTTTATTTATTATAGAAACACAATCTAATGTCGTTAGTTAAAAAAACAAATAAATTATTTAAAACTCAAAACAAATAGATTTACTTGTATTCAATATACATAACTTATACATTCAAATATTTTATTTTTTCTTCCTACCCAAATGATTTCCAGTCCCACAATCCCGTGGCTTTGGGATTCGTTTACTTTTACGCACCAACTGTGGGGCTTCAACTTATTCTTCTACATCTTTTTATTCATTAACATTCACTTGAACGTTGGCAGACACGTTCATATCAATGTTCAGGGGAACATGTGATTGAGGATGAGAATAACCGAAGTATGAAATTGTTGATATGTTATAATTTGGGCGGGTTTCTTCGTACTGCTGGAGATGACAGTCAAATAAGAGTTCCGTAAAAGAAGGTTCGTAAGCTTTCTGTGGAGTTTGAAATTCATTATCCGTTCGCGAAGTACCTAACCCAAAAGAAACATTTAAAGAATCCTTATTTGGACAATTAGCATACGAGGAAGGCACAGTATAGGAATGAAATGGAGCTCGAAATACAAAATCTCCATGCAAAGTACCCTCTCCTGAAAGTTAAAAAAATATGATGTTGAATAAGAACGTGGAGGTGAATATATACATATACTTCGATAATAAAAAGAAATTGCGTTGATATTTTAAAATGTACCATGTGAAGTGGGAGCCCAACCGAGAGTTACGGGCAACTGTGTAGTCGCGAAGGATCATAAACTAAAGGTGAAATAAATATATTGTTGAATAAGAACATGAATGTGAATTTAAACAAAGTAGTTAGATAATAAAAACATGTACCATGTGAGGTGTGAGGCCAAGATAGAGTCGTGGGAGATTGTATACTCATGCTTTGTCGCCAGTCAGGAGTCGAGAATGATGGTTCATCGTCTACATCATCATCTCTCAGCCGTAGCCTTCTGTTTGAAGACATATCATGATGATGTTGTTGCTCAGGTGTTCTGAAGTACATTTCATACAGTAACTCACCGGTCTGGATAGTATTTTTAACAACTTGGTCTAATGCTCTACGCGGTTGAATGTCAACAAAGAGTCCTCCAAACAAATTCTTTAAAATTGATGCCTCATCTTTCTAATATAAAATAAAAATAAGAAACTTATCGAACACACGCATAATAAATTGTAATAGAATAATGCAAAGTGTTGAAAATAAATTGTTTAACAAGCACTTACCACAATACGTCTGAAATATGCATCTCCGGGCTGATAACCATAATCGATTTGTTGAGACTCGATAGGAGATATGAAACGTTGAGTTATAGAATCATACCATGTCTCATAATCATATCTCATGCTATAATTTTCAACCAAATCACTCTCAACAATCAGATTATGACGATTTTCCCACGCATCCACCATCAGTCTATGATGTTTAACCCAATCGTAATTTTTGTGTCCTCGTCTTGAGCATTCATGTAAATGATCTCCATCAGGTGATGATATTGGAATGTTTTGTGACATTCCAAATTGTCGAAGAACTCGATTTGGGCGATGAATCTCCACAATGTGAAAACATATCAATGGGCACGTACTTCGCCAGAGAGTGGGATGTCTACATTCTAAGGGCAATGACAAAACATCCATAGCTTCGAGGTCATAAACAAGCCATTTGAACTACAAATAATGAAAAAACGAATCATGTACCCAAGTGATAATATATGACATATACGAAATTTATATTTTATGTAATGTAAACACCTGCAAATCTCCCATCTTGTCAAGTACATCACGAATGATTCGCACAGAATGTGTAGGTGTATGTGTCCACGTGATGTACTTGACAAGATGTGAGTTTAATAAATGTGTATGAAAAGGAATATTTATTGAAAAAAATTTGTAATAAATATACCTGCAATATGTATAAAGAGCCTGCGATTTCTTGTTTGCTTGACCCAGATGCGGAACACAATTCATGATATAAATATGCAAGTACAACACTTTCACAACTATAACTTCGAACCTTATGCATATCTTGCAGAAAATGCAAGTACAAAAGTTTGACCGTACAACCTTCAGAATCAGGTAACATACAACCACTGATAACCAACATCGCAACACATCGGGAGTATTGTGCCACTTCTATGTCTGTACTGTTTTCATCAATTACTGTTTGTGTACAATGTAAGTAAAGAGTAGTCAACTTTAAACTATTGGATCTGAAGTTTGCCTGAAGTGGCATAAAACCTAACCATTCATAACGATAAACCTGTCATACACTAAACTTGCAAGATACATCAGTCCTGATGATAGGATCACCATCAACATTTAGCCCCCAAATTAACGCAACATCTTGTAGCGTAATTGTGGCCTCGCCAACTCGCAGGTGGAAAGTATGAGTTTCTCGCTCCATCGTTCCACAAGAGCGGTTATCAAATGATTATCATAAACACAATCACCACATAAGAGGATGTCGTAAAAGCCCATTTTGTTTAGACATGATCGGACACGATGGTGTAGTATACCACTTTTCCACAATTCTCAAATTAAATTATTTGATCGACGCACTCTTAGGTGTTATCCAAGTTGTTAGGCGTAATAAAATTAGATATATGTGTTTGTTGCTGATAAAAAACAGTAGGATCCACAGGTCCAGCATGTAACGACTTCCTATAATCAATAATAAGAATAATAATATATTATTATTATTATTATTATTATTATTATTATATCACAATATTTTATAAAAAAACGACTACAATATCAATTGTCAGAAATATCAATTATCAAAAGAATTATAATATAAAATATTAACTTCTAGTATAAAATAATAAATACATTAAAAATAGTATTTTTACAATCTGCGAGTTTTGGAAATATCAAGTTATTTTAATAATAAAAATTTAAATACATACACAGATTTAAATTTTTGAATCTATCTTAAAAAATTAATTGAATCTAACATTAGTATAGTTAATAATAACGATTGAAAAATGTATTTTATTAAAATATTTCAGAATTTACTTTCTATTATTATTTTTTAAAAAACAAAAGTCACGGTTTTTTAAGACAAATAAGTTGACAAAAATATAAATACAAAACATATTATATTTAAAATTAGTTTTATCCTAACATATTATTATAAAAACATTATAAAAATTAATAATAACCAACAAAATAAACATATAACACTATCGTGGCTCATAATTAACGGATATCGTATTTTTTTTAAAAATAATTATTCAAGTTAAAAAAATTTATAATCAAACATATGTCAATAATTAATAAGAATCTGTTTTTTAAAAATAAAAAAAAAAATCATATCACTCTAACACCTGAATTACAATTAAATTTTTTTTAACGTTTTTTGTAAAATTTAAAAAATTCAAAGATACATATGTCAATAATTAATAAAACTTCATATTATTCTTTACGTATGATGGTTCTTCAGAAACAATTTTTTTTTTCAAGTCACGCCTATTCAATTATCGAGACTTGTATTCTTGCTTTAAATTTATTTATTTTTATTAAGCAAGTCACGACCATTTAATTGGCATGACTTGCTTAATTGTTTTTAAGCGTGACTTGATTTAAAAAATTTTAATTTTTTTTTAAAAAATTATATATAAAAGCAAGTCACGCCCAATTAATAGACGTGACTTGCATTAATTTTTTTTAAAAAAATTAAGCATGTCACGCCCAATTAATGGGCATGACTTGCTTTTACATATTTTTTAAAAGACTTTTAAGCAACTCACACCCAGTTAATTAGCGTGACATGCTTTATAAAAATATTAAACAAGTCCGAACATCTCATTGGATTATATTTTAAACATTTCCTAAACAAATAACAATAATAATGATAAGCTTATCATAATAAATGATTTTTAAATATCTTTATAAAAATTATAATAATTATAATTGCCAAAAATTTAAATCAGGAGAACATATAAATTATATTTTAACATAGATAATAATATTTTTTATAAATTTAATACTTAACATAATAATTATATTAACATACATACCTTATATTGATGATTGAATCAAAATTTACCTGTAAAAAAAATTAAAATTAACTCAAAAATTTGAGTCAATCCAATAAACAAATTGCATAAGAAAATTAAGGCAACTTATTCGAGATGAATGAGAAAAACTTAAAACACAACTCTTCGTAGTATATAGGCAAAGTAGACGGATGCTTTCAAAAAAGATAGAATACATGGCTTTACAGGCCTTTCACTACCATCCAATTATCAATAAATAAAGATCACATGGCTTTCTAGCCTTTGACCATCTTTTTTACATTATATCGATAGACGATACAAATTTATTTCTTTTAAATAATTAAATTAAAATTTTCTAACATTTTTTAATCAAAGAAAAGAATTATATGTCAATCAAGTAATGCCCTAAAACTTGATTTTTTTTTAAAAAAATATTATGCAAGTCATGTCATCTCATTTGGCGTGACTTGTATTAAAAAAAATATTAGGGCATCCACAATGGTGGATATAATACATGCCAAGTCATCCAAATATCATCTCCATCTAAATATTCACCACTACACACAATTGATTTTTGTGTGACAACAATACCCGGTTAAATTTGTAACCGGGTATTGCAATTTTTTTTAAAATTTTCAAGCCAGCGTGAGTTTCACGCTGAATTGAGACACGTGCGTGCAGTGCACTCACGCGTCAAACACATGTAGTGGACAATTAAATAGAATATGGGGTGGATCCAAATCGACCAAGCTTGGATCGACCAAAACAAAACATTAGTCGACCAAAAACATTGGTCGACCAACAATTGGTCGACCAAACAATTGGTGACCAATGGTCACCAATTGTTTTGGTCGACCAATTGTTGGTGGTCGACGAATCACCAATTGTTTTGGTCGACCATGTATTTTCTGTTTTCATGTTTTTTTTAGTATCTTCGTGAATTACTAATTTTCAATTATTATTATTATAAATGTTGTTTTATGGTTTGTAATTTTTTATTATTAATGTTATAAATATTGTTTTGTAGTAAATTAGTTTTGTATAGTTCGTTATAAATTTTTTATTTTTCTAATATTTATTTTGTTATAAATTAGTTATTCAAAATTAATCGTTATAAATTTTCTAGTTTTATATTTCAATAAAAATATAATACTAAATAATAGATAAAAGTAATTAAAGTGGCTAAATGATTTTATTTAAATGAAAATAAAATATTAATTAAAGTGACAGTAGGACCTATAAATATTTGGTTGATGTGATATTTGGTTGTGAAATATGAGATATTTGAGCAGGGAAATATTTGATTGATGATGTGGATTATGGGGTCCACAAATATTTAAAGAAAATATTTTTCATATTGTGGATGGCCTTGTGCAGCTTTAATATTGCATGTGCTTGTTGCAGCTTTTGCCTTTAATTCAGGTGATGAGACGTAAAATAATTAAAGCAATTCACTATTATTATTATTATTATTATTATTATTATTATTATTATTATTATTAGTATTATTTTAGAAAAAGGAAAATGTAAGTCACGCCTATTTAATTGGCGTGACTTACTTTAAAAAAAAATTATTAAGCAAGTACATTTGGAATGGCGTGACTTGCTTTATTAAAAAAAATAAGCAAGTCACGCCATCTGAGATGACGTTACTTTGACATTCTATTATACTTTATTTTATTAAATTATTATAGAATGTGGTATAAACGGTTATAAAAAGCGTGTGTGTCTATATATATGGTGGCTTTTTCACAGTTTACCGTGAAAAAAAATTGAATAAATAACAGTATGCGGGAGAAGGTTAATAATATACCGTATCAAGTCATTCCAAATGATGTGTTTTAGATCAAAAAATCACGCCATCTTAGATGATTAAAAAACAAGTCACGTCATCCAAGATGGCGTGAATTGATTTTTTAAAAAACCAAGTCACGACATCTTGGATGGTGTGACTTGATTTTGTTTCTTTTTTTAATTAATAATTAGAATTTTGGTGGCAAAGTGATGGGATATCACGAGCCGATGACAGAGTGATGAGATGTATCAGTTCAATTAACACGCCCGGTTGAATGGCATGTGATAGGATCAGTTGACGTAACAAAAATGTTTAGAAGGGGGGGGGGGGAGGGTTGAATAAACACTTATAATTAAAATTGTTCTTTAATAATATTTGAGTTCAGTTTGGTGACAAACTGAATCTTGGAATCTTGTTGGTCAATAACAATCAGTTAAATTAGAGTAGTTGCGGAAAGTAACTGACTGAAAGATAGAATACGAAACTGAAAGAAATATGCAGGAGTTGTTTCTGGATGTTCGGAGAATTCAATTACTCCTACGTCATCCATTCTATCACAAGGTTAGGATATTTACTAAAAGACTTTGATCGAGTACAACCCTTGTACAGACCCACTTCAGTTTGGACTTATCACTGCCAAAACTGAAACTCTTAGTTCTACACAATATTCTCAGTGCGTAACTGATCTTAACACTATTGAATCTAACAACTTTTAGAGAGTACTAGTAAGCTCAAATTGTAGCCTTGATTGCTACGAATAATTCAAATACGGATGAGCTAAGATTTTGACTGAGTAACAGCAAGTTTAAGATTGAGTGATCGTCTCTCTGCTTTTCTGCTGTTCTTCAGTCATATTTATATACTTCTCTTTCAACAGGTAACTTTGATATGCATTTGAATTCTAGTATCCGTTGATTGCCACTTCATCATTCCTCGGGCAATATTCTCTTCATTGATTGTAATACGGCGTCTTAATTGCAATAGCTGAAATACGTTGTTCTATGCTGTAATGATTGAGGTGCGGCTTTCTATATTCAGTTGCTGTCTACTATGTCTTTTTGTCGGTTGTTCTTTCCGAGAAACATTCAGTTGAGATATGTTTTAACTGAAACTTATGCGGCTGAGTGTATTAACTAATCGGTTTCAAACTGATCACTTTTCTTCATTAGTTTAGCTGGTTTCAGTTGTTAAGTAATCAGTCGCGTCTTTAGCATATTCAGTTGTCTCATAATTCAGTTAGTTTCTTTAGTTTGTCAAACTCCGAAATTTGGTTTTCAACAATTTCTCCCTTTTTGGTGTTTGACAAAACTAAGCATATAGTAACTGAGGGATTGAACTCTTATAGACTGCTTCTTAACAAAAACTGTCTCAAAACAAACTGCTAGACTGCTAACTGCTCTTCAATGTTTCTTCTGACTATCTTCCCCTTTTTTGTCAAACTGAGCCATGTGAATAAATAATTATTGAACTTCAGTAGATAAGATGCCGACATCAGCTGAGATACTGGAGATGGCAGTAAGAACTGAGGTTTGCAGTGAGTCTATTTTGTTTGCAACAGATGTTTCTAATCATTCAACTAGTTGATTGATCACATCTTGAGTAACGAAAAGAGCAGCAGTTGTAGCTTTGTTCTGCTTGTGTTCTATGGCATCTTAGAGTTCAGTTACAACTTCTTGAATATTCTTCAGCTTTGCAAAAACAAAATCTTCGGATCCATTGAGCTTTACAGAATGATAGAATTGTGTTGACTGAATGGATTTGATGGCATCCATTCTTTGATTCATATTTGTCTTGATGGTGTTGATTTCATCGAACAATGCTTCTGAATTTGAGATTTCAGGAGACATGACTCCTATATCTTCCTGATGTGGCACTTGTTCTGGTGGAGTGAAAATTATCATAGTGCGATCAGCCGTCTCTTCTTGACTTTGAGAGGAAGAAGGTTGATTTTGAGCATCAGAAACACTTTGTTCTAGAATAACAGGGTTATCTGTGGTAACTGCTATTGGAGAATCATGGGCTTGTTCTTCTGTTTGATCAACGGCTGAAACTTGGGGTGGTTATTCAGTTTGAAAGTTTTCAACATTAGGCAACTGCTCTTCCACGGATTCAGTAAGTGTTTCCTCTTGGTTCTGAGTGAGCATTTCAGTTTGCTCTTCAGTTTCAGATGTATCTCGCTGAACTATTTCTGGAGCAACAAGAAATTGAGCTTGTTCTGCGTTGTCAGAGAATTTAACATGTTCTTTAGCAACTGGAGATTGAACATGTTTTTCAGCAACAAGAGTTTGAACATGTTCTTCAGCGACAAGAGTTTGAACTGGGTCGTCAGATGTAATCAGAACTTCTTGTTCTGTTTGTTTAGTCAGGGGATCAACTGAT
Source organism: Primulina eburnea (assembly GCF_022965805.1). NCBI lineage: Eukaryota > Viridiplantae > Streptophyta > Magnoliopsida > Lamiales > Gesneriaceae > Primulina > Primulina eburnea. The sequence goes on from NC_133114.1 coordinate 6,762,570, forward strand.
TCAAAATTTTGTGCTTCAGTTTGTGCTTCCTGAGCAACTGATTGAATGATTTCATCGATATTGGCGAAAGTCAGTTCGGCCTTAGAATACAGATGTTGATCCTCGGCTGTTGTTTGTGGAACTTCCTTGACTGATTTGTCAACAATGAGTTCTTCAGAGGATTCATTCTGCTGAGACGATGAAGGTTTGTATTCCTCTGTTCCTAAAGATTTTTCTGGAAGAACAAGTTCTCGATCTTCTTCCCAAAACCTTATTTCCCTCTGTAGGCCACTAAGATCTGCATCCAGTTGAGTGAACACAGCTCTATCTTGATATGTAGTTGGCCCTGTGGGGTTGTAGTTTTCTTTCAACTTTCTAACCATCTTAGTCAGTTGAATAGCCCGTATTTGATCAAAGAAATATTGTCTCCATTCCAGTGCTTGAATAATGGTAGAAGCTTTAACTACTCTCAAAACTATTTTTCCAGTTTAATAAACGTCTTCAGTTGGGATTTGTGCTTCAATTTCTTGGCAAAAATTTCGGTCCTGAAGCTTTTCCAACGGTCAAAAGATGTGAGTTTTGATGTGGCAAATTTATTTACCTCTTCCCAAATTATATCGATATGAGTTGAATGGCGTGAGATGGCCTTGGCTCCTCCTCAATTTTGCCTTTTCCCTTCTCCGTGGTTAGAATATGAGGAATTTGTAAGCCAGATTTTGTAGTGTAGTGCCCAAATTCAGTACACGTATAACCCATGCATTAATTTAACTAGTAAATCATTTAATTAATTTTAAAATGAGTTTTAAGCCATGCATGATTTATTTGAATGCATTGTTTTAAATTATTTATGTTTATGCGATGCACGTTAAAATGTTTTTCGAGTTTCATGTTCCAGGCGATTATTCGAGGCATGATTGAGGAAAAGTCACCGGTGACGATTGGTGGAAATTTTAAATGCGGTATTTTATTTTAAAGTTAAGGATGAGGCGTTTTAAATAATTTATTTAGTTTTTAATATTTTTAAAGCCTTATTTGGGTGTTTAGTAAATTAAGAGTTTGGAACTTTTAAAATTAGTGTGTAATCATTTTTAAATGGGGAGTTTGATTTAATTAGTGTGTGTTAACTTTTAATTAGTATTTAATTTAGTTAATTTAGCACAATTTCTCCTAATTAAAAACACACACACACGTTACACACACTCACACACACTTACACGTTTTTACACACACTAAAACACACAACACAACCTACACATCTCATTTTCAGATTTTAAAAGAAAGAAAACCTAGGGTTCTAAGGTAGAAAGCAGCCGCCCCCAATCCCTTCAGCATATCAACAAGTTTTCGTGAATTTTATTGCAAGACTTTAGCGCCACGTTTGTCCCAGGACCGAGCCTCGCACCGTCTCCGCTTCGGTATCGTCGTATCGATATTTTTAAATATCAAAAGGCACGTATAATCTCTCTTTTGCTGCGTCGATCAAGTCATATTATGTGTTGCGTTGTTTTATGCGTAAAACTCATGTATGATGTTCATAGTTTGAGCGGTTAATTGTTGGGATCGATTTTGAAGAAAATTTTTTAGATCTAAATCACGTTTTTACCGTTCTCCTTAAAACTGCGAATTTTTGGTCGGGATTTTGAGAAATCTTTCAACAACAAAATTGTAGAACTTTTCGATACCTTCGATTTGATATAACATTCGAGATTTTTGGATGAAAATTGAGTGAGATACGACGTTTTTTGTGGGACTGCTCAAACTGCGACTTTTACGAAAATTTGTGTTCTTGAAGTTTTTTGTTGCAGGCTTCGTTGGGGCTCGACGGGTGATCGCCGCTGCGTATAGGTACATTGTGATGTTGAGTTGGTCATTTAAGTTTAGTTCGAGTCGTTAGGCACTTGGAAGAGGGATTTGGTCGTAAAAATCGTTTGGTGCAAAAAGTCGTATTCACGAGATTATTGTGTCGCTATAGATGTGGGGTTGTTTCGGGACAATTGTATAGGCTTGAGTAAATATTATAGTAGTCTAGGACGGGTCTTGAGGATGTTGATTCTTTGTCCATTCGGGGTGGATGAGTGGAATAGGCAGGAAGTAAGATTTTTCCTCGCAGGTTTCAGCCGCTCGAAGCCAAACGGACCCCACACGGACCCTGAAACGGGGTCCGTGCCTTTGTTTCCTCCGTATTGTCAAAAACCCGAGATTACACAGACCCTTTGACGGCCCTGACACGGGGTCCGTGCCCCTGCCTTTCTGCCCGACACGTTTTACAGAGTCTACACGGACCCCTACACGGACCTGAGCACGGGGTCCGTGTCTCCCCTTTTCTGCACACACATTTTAAAGTACCTACACGGACCCAGGGCCGGACCTGGGCACGGGGTCCGTGTCTTGCATATTTTGGGGATAATGTTTTAGCATGCTTTGAGGTTTGATGTCATGGTTTAGTGCAAGGATTACCAAGGTCGTGTCATGGGAAATTTTAGAATGTCCTAAGTAGTGGTCGAACTCGAGAGTAAGTATGATTTCTACGTTAAGTTATGCGAGTTAAGTATGCAAATTCATGTTAGTATGTGCAGCAACGGCCCCAGTCGAATTCCAATGAATCCCTCAACGCCAAGTAAGTATGTGGACGTGCAAAAGAAAATATTTTAAGTTTTTGAGGTATGCTAATTGTCTCGTGACCAAATTATGAATGGGTTTGGAAGTTGGTGAACGTGGCCGAGGACCTCTCCACCCCGTTAAATTATGAACGGGTTAGATCGTAGTTGGAAAGCGTTAAATTATGAATGGGGACCAACCAGCCCGTTAAATTATGAACGAGGATCTCATGTATGTGACAGTGGATACGTCCCTGTCAGCCCAGTACTGTGGTTTGTCTGATCAGGCATTTATTATGTATGTGTCACTTGCCTTGAAACATCCTCTACGAAAAACGTTGAAGTTACGTATGTTCTAGTATGCAGTATGTTTATGATTAGTTTTCACGTTATAGCACGTCTATGTTATGTACGTATGTTCAAGTTTTAGTATGAAAATTCAAGTTCAAGTATGTATGTTCTATTTTAAAGTTGCATGCGGTTTTATTATGTAGTACTAGCTATTTCCCAGTTTATACGTGTTGAGTATTTAGACTCACTAGACTTGATCGATGCAGGTGAGTATGTTGATGACGAGACGAGGGGTGGGGACCAAGGAGCCGGCTTGGACTGAGCAGAAGGCTAGACCCGAGGACCGCCCATGTTATTTTAAGATTTTATGCACGAAAATATTAATACTCTGATTTTATGTTTTGGTTGCTAGACATTTTGAACAAACCTTTCTTTTAGCAAAGTTTTATTGGTGAATGAAGGATGTAGTGACGACCGTATTGATTTTATTTCGTATTCAAGAAAACTTTAAATTTTTCCGCAAATTTTAAGTAGTAAATAGTACGGTTCGTTACAGTTGGTATCAGAGCGGTGTTCTTGTAAAGGGTCACGCCTACTGCCAGTCACAAGAAGCTCACGAAGTCACACCTGAAGTCTGTAAGTTTAAAGTTTTGCATTATGTTATGTAATAAGCATCAAGTTATGATTTATGTATGTGCATGTTTTAAGTTTGATTTACGTGCATCATAAAATATTGATATATGTTCATGCTTATTGGGTTTAGGTGTTGGGAAATTTATTGGAACAATATGCCTCCTAGACGTGTGATCGACCATGAAACAAGAGATGAGGACAAAGAGCCTCGAGGTGAGAGAAGGGACTGCTCCTCCACCTCCACCTCCACCTCCACCTCCACCGCCAGACATGCAGGCACAGATGCTTGCCGGCATGACGCAGTTCTTCGCACAGTTTGCGGGTAACCAAGCTTCAGCAGCAGGTGCAGGGGCGAGACCCCAACCGGAAGCAGTGTACGAAAGGTTTAGGAGGATGAGTCCTAAGGAGTTTTCGGGTACCACTGACCCGATGGTAGCCGGGGGATGGATTAAGTCCATAGAGGTAATATTCGACTTTATGGAACTGACTGATGCGGACAGGGTTAGATGTGCCACGTTCTTTTTGACAGGGGACGCCATACTGTGGTGGGAGAGCGCATCAGTGGCAGTCAACTTACAGGTGCTGCCTTGGAATGGTTTCAAGGAGGTCTTTTACTACAAGTACTTCACTGAGGAAGTACGCTCTTGCCTAACCAGCGAGTTTATGACACTGCGTCAGGGTGACAATAGTGTTGCAGAATTTGTTAGGAAGTTTGAGAGAGGGTGTCACTTCGTACCCCTCATTGCGAATGATGTCCAGGCAAAGTTGAGGCATTTCCTGAATGGTTTGCGGCCGATCTTGCGCCGTGACGTCCGAGTAGCTGGCCCTACTAGCTACGCAGTCGTAGTATCTAGAGCATTGGCTACAGAGCAAGATCTGAGAGATATCGAGAAGGACAGGCAGGGCAAGAGGCCCTATCAGGCACCACCGCAGCACCAGCAGCAAGAACAGCAGAGACCCCAGTTTAAGAGGCCGTTTCAGGGGCCGCCTGGGAAAAAGCCATATCCAGGACCGCCAAAGGGCAAGGGTCAAATTCAACAGCAAGGAGCGCCACAGAGGCCAGTCGTTTTTCCAGTGTGCCCAAAGTGCAACCGCCAGCACTCGGGGTAGTGCTTATATGGGTCAGGCAAGTGTTTCAAATGTGGAGCTACTGATCACATGCTGAAAGAGTGCCCACAGTGGAAACAGCCAACTCAAGGCAGAGTGTTTTCCATGCATGCACAGGAGGCGAACCCAGACACTACCCTACTAACAGGTAAACTTTTCTACCTAAGCTCAGTATTATTTTGCCTTGCATGCGGAATTTTACGTGGGATCATTAGGGTGCTAGTAATAATTTTGAGTGACTTGGAATATTGAGTTCTATTATGCTTGAGGTTTATGTTAGTAATTTTGGGAATATAAGTTGTGTTGTGCTAACGCATCTCAGGAAACATTTTTATTAAGAGATTATCCACAACTGCACTGATAGACTCAGGAGCCACTCACTCCTTCATATCAGAGACGTTTGCTAATCATTTGGACCTCAAGTCCATTGGCCTAGACATGAAATTTTCAGTGACAGTCCCATCAGGAGAAGAGCTGTTAGATACCAGTGTGGTAAGAGATATCGATCTAGAACTGCATGGCCACCTAGTATATGCAGATTTAATCCTATTGCCGTTGCCAGAATTCGACATCATATTGGGAATGGACTGGCTGACTAAGAACAGAGTTCTGATCGATTTTCAGAAGGGATCAGTGTTGGTCAGACCGCTGGGCATGGAGCAGTTCCTATTTGAGCCAGCTAGATGGAGGAGTTTCCCTCGCATGATTTCGTGCATGCAGGCGAGGAGACTAATTTCTAAGGGGTGTCAGGATTTCTTGGCCTGCATCATCGCAGCACCTGACATGCCCACTCCATCGCTATCAGATGTGCCAGTAGTCAGAGAATTTCCAGACGTCTTTCCTGACGACATCACAGGCCTTCCACCAGAGAGAGAGGTGGAGTTTGCAATCGATCTCATGCCAGGCACAATGCCAATCTCTAAGGCACCGTACAGATTAGCCCCAGCAGAGATGTTAGAACTTAAGCAGCAGATTCAGGAGCTCTTAGACAAGGAGTTCATCCGCCCGAGTTTCTCACCGTGGGGCGCACCAGTACTGTTTGTAAAGAAGAATGATGGGAGCATGAGATTGTGCATCGATTACCGTGAGCTGAACAAGGTAACGATCAAGAATAAGTACACGTTGCCTAGAATCAAAGACCTGTTCGATCAATTACAGGGAGCTACCTGTGTTATCTAAGATAGATCTTCGATCAGGGTACCATCAGTTGAAAGTGAAGGATGCAGATGTGCCACAAGACAGCTTTCAGGACCAGATACGGGCATTACGAGTTCTTGGTGATGCCGTTTGGGCTGACAAATGCTCCAGCTATTTTCATGGACCTCATGAACCGAGTATTTCAGCCGTTCCTCGACCAGTTCGTCATAGTATTCATTGACGATATTCTTATATACTCGAAGGGCCATGAGGAGCATAACCAAAACTTGAGGACAGTTTTACAGGTTCTGCAGAGTCGCAAGTTGTTTGCGAAGTTTAGTAAGTGCGAGTTTTGGCTGCAGAAAGTTGCATTTTTGGGGCATATAGTATCTAGCAGTGGAATCGAGGTGGATCCAGCAAAAGTAGCAGCTGTCAAGGAATGGGTTGAGCCGAAGAATGCATAAGAGATCCGCAGTTTTTTGGGTTTAGCTGGTTACTACCGTAAGTTTATTAAGGGATTTTCGTCCATAGCAGTGCCACTCACTTCACTAACCAAGAAGAATGCTAAATTTGTGTGGAGTGATGAATGTCAGAAGAGCTTTGATACTTTGAAGCAAGCTCTTATTTCGGCGCCAGTGCTAGCCATGCCGACAGGGCAGGGTGAATTTGTGCTTTACACCGATGCATCTAAGCTCGGGTTAGGCGCAGTATTGATGCAGCAGGGTCGGGTCATAGCTTATGCTTCCAGGCAGTTGAAGGTACACGAAAAGAATTACCCGACTCACGACCTGGAGTTAGCCGCCGTTGTCTTCACACTGAAAATTTGGAGACACTACCTATACGGCGAGAAATGCCAGATTTTCACCGATCATAAGAGTCTCAAATATTTATTCACGCAGAAAGAGTTGAATATGAGGCAGAGACGGTGGTTGGAACTTGTGAAAGATTACGACTGCGAAATTAGCTACCATCCGGGAAAGGCTAATGTTGTCGCAGACGCTTTGAGTAGAAAAGTGGCAGTTGTCGCTCAGTTGTTAGCTCAGAGACCACTTCAGTCGGAGATTCAGAGATTTGGTCTAGATATTTATCGTGAGAGCAGAGCCCCTAGACTGTCTAATCTGATAATCAAATCTGATTTGCTAGACCGTATCCAAGCAGGACAGTCTTCAGATGAGCAGCTAAAGAAATGGAGACTGAAAGATGAAGCCAAGGGCAATGTTCTTTACACAGTGACAGACGGCATTGTGAGATACAGAGATAGAATGTGGGTGCCTAGTGGTGAGTCGATCAGACAGGATATTTTGACAGAGGCACACGCATCTCCGTATTCTATCCATCCGGGAGTTACCAAGATGTATAATGACCTCCAGATTCTGTATTGGTGGCCAGGGATGAAGAGAGACATCCGCCGATTTGTGTCAGAATGCCTCACTTGCCAGCAAGTAAAAGCTGAACATCAGAGACCAGCAGGATTGGTTAAGCCACTCCCCATTCCCGAGTGGAAATGGGAGAGCATTACTATGGATTTTTTGGTTGGTTGCCGAGGTCAGTCAGAGGATCGAATTCTATTTGGGTTATAGTGGACCGACTCACTAAATCAGCGCATTTTCTACCAGTGAAGACGACTTTCTCCATGAAGCAGCATGCGGAGCTTTATATCAGAGAGATAGTCCGTCTACATGGATTCCCAGTTTCAATTGTGTCCGACAGGGACCCGAGGTTCACATCGTCCTTCTGGAAGAGCTTACATTCAGCTATGGGAACGAAGTTGCTTTTTAGTACAGCTTTTCACCAGCAGACAGATGATCAGTCTGAGAGAGTGATTCAGAGTTTAGAGGATTTGCTGAGAGCCTGCATGATTGATTTTCAAGGAACATGGGAGTCTAGACTACCTCTAGTGGAGTTCACATACAACAACAGCTTCCAAGCATCTATTGGTATGGCTCCCTATGAGGCGTTGTATGGGAGGAAGTGTAGATCACCAGTTCATTGGGATGAAGTTGGTGAAAGAGCAGAACTTGGTCCAGAGATAGTTCAGCAGACTGCAGAAGTGGTGGTCAAGATTCGTGACAGAATGAAGACTGTCCAAAGTCGTCAGAAGAGCTATGCTGATAAGAGGAGGAGAGATCTCGAGTTTGCCGTTGGTGATCACGTTTTCGTCAAGATAGCACCTATGAAGGGTGTTATGAGATTTGGAAAAAGAGGCAAACTGAGTCCGATGTTCATTGGGCCGTTTGAGATTTTGGACAGAGTTGGGACACTAGCCTATCGTGTTGCCCTTCCACCGAATCTGGCCGGGGTGCACAATGTGTTCCATCTCTCGATGCTAAGGAAATACCTAGCCAATCCTTTGCATGTTCTGAGCTACGAGCCGTTACAGCTTACTCCAGACCTGTCTTATGAGGAGAAGCCGATTCAAATCCTAGACAGACAAGAGCGTAGGCTCCGGAATAAAGTGACTAAGCTAGTCAAAGTCCGGTGGCTAAATCAATCGGTGGAAGAGGCCACTTGGGAATCAGAAGAAGATATGATACTTCGCTACCCTGGAGTTGTTCGGTAAGACTTAATTTCGAGGACGAAATTTTTATAAGTAGGGGAGGAACTGTAGTGCCCAAGTTCAGTACACGTATAACCCATGCATTTATTTAACTAGTAAATCATTTAATTAATTTTAAAATGAGTTTTAAGCCATGCATGATTTATTTGAATGCATTGGTTTAAATTATTTATGTTTATGTGATGCACATTAAAATGTTTTTCGAGTTTCATGTTCCAGGCGATTATTCGAGGCGGGATTGAGGAAAAGAAACCGGTGACGATTGGTGGAAATTTTAAATGCGGTATTTTATTTTAAAGTTAATGATGAGGCGTTTTAAAAAATTTATTTAGTTTTTAACATTTTTAAAGCCTGATTTGGGTGTTTAGTAAATTAAGAGTTTGGAACTTTTAAAATTAGTGTGTAATCATTTTTAAATGGGAAGTTTGATTTAATTAGTGTGTGTTAACTTTTAATTAGTATTTAATTTAGTTAATTTAGCACAAATTTCTCCTAATTAAAAACACACCAACACGTTACGCACACTCACACACACTTACACGTTTTTACACACACTAAAACACACAACACACCCTACACATATCATTTTCAGATTTTAAAAGAAAGAAAACCTAGGGTTCTAAGGTAGAAAGCAGCCGCTCCCAATCCCGTCAGCATTTCAACAAGTTTTCGTGAATTTTATTGCAAGACTTTAGCGCCACGTTCGTCCCGGACCGAGCCTCGCACCGTCTCCGCTTCGGTATCGTCGTATCGATATTTTTAAATATCAAAAGGCACGTATAATCTCTCTTTTGCTACATCGATCAAGTCATATTATGTGTTGCATTGTTTTATGCGTAAAACTCATGTATGATGTTCATAGTTTGAGCGGTTAATTGTTGGGATCGATTTTGAAGAAAATATTTTAGATCTAAATCACGTTTTTACTGTTCTCCTTAAAACTGTGAATTTTTGGTCGGGATTTTGAGAAAATTTTCAACAACAAAATTGTAGAACTTTTCGTTACCTTCGATTTGATATAACATTCGAGATTTTTGGATGAAAATTAAGTGAGATACGACGTTTTTCGTGGGACTGCTCAAACTGCGACTTTTACGAAAATTTGTGTTCTTGAAGTTTTTTGTTGCAGGCTTCGTTGGGGCTCGACGGGTGATCGCCGCTGCGTATAGGTAGATTGTTTTTTATGTTGAGTTGGTCATTTAAGTTCAGTTCGAGTCGTTAGGCACTTGGAAGAGGGATTTCGTCGTAAAAATCGTTTTGTTCAAAAAGTCGTATTCACGAGATTATTGTGTCGCTATTGATGTGGGGTTGTTTCGGGACAATTGTATAGGCTCGAGTAAATATTATAGTAGTCTAGGATGGGTCTTGAGGATGTTGATTCTTTGTCCATTCGGGGTGGATGAGTGGAATAGGCATGAAGTAAGGTTTTTCCTCGCAGGTTTCAGCCGCTCGAAGCCACACGGACCCCACACGGACCCTGACACGGGGTCCGTGCCTTTGTTTCCTCCGTAGTGTCAAAAACCAGAGAGTACACGGACCCTTTGACGGACCCTGACACGGAGTCCGTGCCCCTCCCTTTCTGACCGACACGTTTTACAGAGTCTACACGGACCCCTACACGGACCTGAGCACGGGGTCCGTGTCTCCCCTTTTCTGCACACACATTTTACAGTACCTACACGGACCCGGGGCCAGACCTGGGCACGGGGTCCGTGTCTTGCATATTTTGGGGATAATGTTTTAGCAGTGCTTTGAGGTTTGATGTCATGGTTTAGTGCAAGGATTACCAAGGTCGTGTCATGGGAAATTTTAGAATTTCCTAAGTAGTGGTCGAACTCGAGAGTAAGTATGATTTCTACGTTAAGTTATGCGAGTTAAGTATGCAAATTTATGTTAATATGTGCAGCAACGGCCCCAGTCGAAGTCCAACGAATCCCTCAACGTCAAGTAAGTATGTGGACGTGCAAAAGAAAATATTTTAAGTTTTTGAGGTATGCTAATTGTCTCGTGACCAAATTATGAATGGGTTTGGAAGTCGGTGAACGTGGCCGAGGACCTCTCCACCCCGTTAAATTATGAACGGGTTAGATTGTGGTTGGAAAGCGTTAAATTATGAACGGGGACCAACCAGCCCGTTAAATTATGAACGGGGATCTCATGTATGTGGCAGTGGATACGTCCCTGTCAGCCCAGTACTGTGGTTTGTCTGATCAGGCGTTTATTATGTATGGGTCACTTGCCTTGAAATATCCTCTACGAAAAATGTTGAAGTTACGTATGTTCTAGTATGCAGTATGTTTATGACAAGTTTTCACGTTATGGCACGTCTATGTTATGTACGTATGTTCAAGTTTTAGTATGAAAATTCAAGTTCAAGTATGTATGTTCTATTTTAAAGTTGCATGCGGTTTTATTATGTAGTACTCGCTATTTCCCAGTTTATACGTGTTGAGTCTTTAGACTCACTAGGCTTCATCGATGCAGGTGAGTTTGTTGTTGACGAGACGAGGGGTGGGGACCAAAGAGCCGGCTTGGACTGAGCAGAAGGCTAGACCCGAGGACCGCCCACGTTATTTTAAGATTTTAATCACGAAAATATTAATACTCTGATTTTATGTTTTGGTTGCTAGACATTTTGAACAAACCTTTCTTTTAGCAAACTTTTATTGGTGAATGAAGGATATAGTGACGACCGTATTGATTTTATTTTCGTATTCAAGAAAATTTTAAATTTTTCCGCAAATTTTAAGTAGTAAATAGTACGGTTCGTTACATGTAGACTCCACTGGTTCCTTCAATGTGACGCCTTTTTGTCTAGCCTGAGGTAAAATAGTGGGTTGATTTACACGAATAAAGGGAGCTTTTACTCTAGTGGATATCTTTTCAGTTGGAACTGAATCATCAGGAGGGATGACTTGGAATGGGATAGCCTGAATCGGCTTTTCAGCAGGTGACTGAGACAGTTTCTCAGTAATGGTTGGTTCCACTGCTGGTATTGGTTTGGTTCTTTGTGTCCTTGGTTTCTTGATAAGTTTGGGAGAGGGAGTTTTTTCAGAATCTGATTCACTGAGAATCAGTTTTCGCTTTGCAGCCTTCAGTTGGGCCAGCGTCTTGGCTTTCTTGACTGATTTAGGAGCAGCTTGCTGCATCCCAATCTTATTCTTGACTTTTATGAATTGTTTAGGCGAGGGATCCAACTTGGTCTTTGGTGGCAAGATATTCTTGGCAGTGAATATCTTGAATTTTGAAGATTTTTCGGCATTGTTAGCTACCAGTCCTTTGAGTTTCAAAATAAAACTGATTGGAATAGCAAACCCCATGGACGGTTTTGTTGATTTAAGAATATTCTTTAGAATGCTGAAAATAATGTACCTCCAGTTGACTTTCTTCTCACCCATGATGATTGTTATCACCTGGAATTTTTCAAGAGTGAGAGGTACATATGAGCCAGCTTTAGCTAAAATTCCCTTTGCTACAATATCAGCCAATAACTGAAGTTCTGGTTTCAGTTCTTTCTTTGGGTCAGAGACTTTGATTTTCCGCCCATCAGCAGATAATGAGGATTGCATTTCCTCAATATCGGATGTTTTAACTTCAGAGAAACTGACATATCCATCAGTTTGCAAGGAAAATATTTCTCCAAAGTTTTCTTCAGATAAAATCAGCAACTGATCATATTAGTGACAGAGATATTTCCTTCACTAGTAACATACCCTTTCAGATAGAAATCATTCACTTCCTTCGAGTATATTTCTTGTGAAGATTGTCCCAAAAAAATTCTGAGCCCAGCAGATTCAATCTTCAGAAAGAAATTTTTGATATCAGCTTCTTGAATTGATAAAATTGAGTCAAAATCGATTTCCATGGCATTCATCATGTGAGCAGGGATCTGATTAGCCATTTCGGAAGGTAAGATGATCTGAAATTCGTAGAAAATAAGCTTCGGAAATTGGTATGCTCTTAGAACTGATTGTATACGTGAAGAAGAAGAACTAAATTGAAGCGTGTATAATACATTTGTACGTGACTGTTCAAATTCTGGAAACGTGTCAGTCCATGAAAATTTTGAATAAAAAATAAGTGTATGTGTGCTGTAATCGTGTGTATAAAGGTTAGAGGTTTTAAAATAAGCCACGTCGTCAATCTGCATTCACGTCAATTGATTTAGAATATAATAAATTTTAATTAGTTAACGTATGTGAGAAGATTTGTAAACAATCCAACTGAACGATCAGTTGGGAAACCGATTCATTTCAGTTAAGAAGTTACAAACAATTGTCTTCTCTATTAACTTTTTAAAATTAATATTCTCCCTAAATTGGTGCATAAAACATTTAAAATGACGATGTAAAAATAAATTTGAAGCTTTAAAAATTTATTATATGATAAATGACCGCGGCCCTTCAGCTTCCATAACTTCTTGGCTATAAATAGAAGTGGCTCAGTCAGTTTCAGACATATCATCCAAAGTATTCAAGATAAGAAGGATGTCTGATTCGAGTGACTCAAGTCTTTCTCCTTTCTCTCTGGAGGCCAGGAAGGCCGAGATAGAAGATGAAGTCTTCTACGAAAGTTTGCATTACTGGGAGCGATTGCAGGAGCTTGAGCTTTTGTACAACTCTGGGGACGCCACCACTCCTGAATTGGTGGCAGAACTGAAGCAAGTGCGAAAGCACTTGAATATTGCTGTGTGGGTGGACGTCTTCAAAGACGGTCACATGTATCAGCTAATGCTCCGCAAGGAATTGAAGATCCTAAGGCGCATAGCTCATTCTCACAGCTTTCTCATGACTGCTCCTTCTTCTCTATCTGTTTGGTTGAAATTTTGGATAATTGTTATGGAGGAGAAGTATGATGATGTAATCCAGACCAATATTTATAAGTAATGAAATATTTATCTGGTTTTAACTCTGTTTTTCTTTTTCCTGCAAATAATGAGTTGATTACTAACTGATCAGATAAACTGATATTAATTGACTCTGACTGAGATCAGTTAACAATTAATAATTAGTAAAAGATACACTAATATCAGTTGAGGGTAAAAATATAATAATTGTTAAACTAGTATCAACTGATAATAAATAACTGGTGAAGAAAAAGCCTGGGTAATTGCGATGACGTTTCGGTTGGCTTTAGTCTTTTCAACTTCTTCACCATTTAATGTCACATGTCTATAAGTAAGATGATAGAAATGAGTTGTGAGATCATATCAATTCATTAAAATTATGGCAGATTCAGATATATCCGATGCTTCTGTGGTACTCAGAATCACGTAACTGAAGAGATGCGTCCGCATTTAGAGGAGTTAAAGAGAAGCATTGAGGAGAAAGTTTTGATGAAGGTCATGTCTGTATGGTACAAGATACATGATCTTCATTTTGTGTACCATAATCGTTTACCTACTACTCGTGCACAAAGAGCAAGAGCTAGGAAGTATCGAGATGTGTTTAGTGTTTATCAAGTTACAGAACTGATCGAAGATCAAGCTCTGATTCATGCAATGCTCTGGACAGAGTGGCATCGACTGGATAAGCTTGAAAATTCTGAATCTTTCATAAATTTACGGATCCATGAACTTACCCATTGGTTGAATGAGTGGAAGAATTTTTTTGGATCTGAACTGAGTGGTGTAACTTGGCATCGTTTTTATTCAAATGTAAAATTTGATTGACTCAGTGCTATCTTACTTTATTTTTCTGTAATCAAATTATTGTTAACAGAAAGTTTATAACAAACTGACATATGATAGCTGACATCAGTTGACAGAAGGTAGTCACTTGTGAGAAATGAATTTATAATCAAGACAGTATTAATAACAAGTTTATGATAGATCAATTAACCCAAGAATATTTCGAAAGTAAGAAAACTTAGCCTCGGGTAATGGTTTTGTGAAGATATCAGCTGCTTGCTGTTCAGTTGAAATGTATTCCAGTCGAATATCCTTCTTTAAAGCATGATCCCTAATGAAGTGATGCCTGACATCTATATGCATGGTCCTTGAGTGAAAAACTGGAATGTAAGTGATGGCAATTTTGCTGGTATTATCACAAAATATGGGCGATTCAGTTGATGTTACTCCATAATCCTTCAGTTGTTGCTGAATCCAGATCAGTTGTGCACAACAGCTACCAGCAGCAAGATATTCTGCTTCTTTTGTTGAGGTAGCTATGGATGTCTGCTTTTTGCTGAACCAAGAGATCAGTCTGTCTCCTAAGAACTGACAAGATCCACTTGTACTTTTGCGATCAAGCTTACATCCTGCATAATCTGCATCTGAATATCCAACTAAATTGAAGGTGGAGTCTTTTGAATACCACTAGCCCAACATTTTGTGTGTCCTTAAGATATCTCAGAATTCTTTTAGCAGCTGAGAAATGTGATTGCTTAGGGTTTGCTTGAAATCTGGCACACATACAGACAGCAAAAACAATATCAGGACGACTGGCTGTTAGGTACAACAATGAACCTATTAACCCTCTATATAATGTCGCCTCCACTGATATTCCCCCTTCGTCAGTGTCTAGTTTAACTGATGAGCTTATGGGAGTAGTTGCAGATGAACATGATTTCGTACCAAATTTCTTTAGCAACTCCTTTGTATATTTTGTTTGACTAATGAATATACCAGTTTCCAGTTGCTTCACTTGCAGTCCAAGAAAGAATGTCAGTTCACCCATCATGCTCATTTCAAACTTGTCCTGCATTAACTTAGAAAACTTTTCGCACAATTTGGGGTTAGTTGACCCAAATATTATATCATCAACATAAATTTGAACTAATAGAATGTGATTATTTTTAGTAAATTTGAACAAGGTCTCATCAACTGATCTGACTGAAAAGTCATGATCAGTTAGGAATTTTGAAAGAGTTTCGTGCCAAGCCCTGGGAGCTTGTTTAGGACCATATAATACTTTGTTCAAATAGTATACATGATCAAGAAGTTTGTGGTTTACAAAACCTGGAGGTTGTTCAACATATACTTCTTCTTGTAACTGACCGTTTAGGAATGCACTCTTCACATCCATCTGATAAACTTTGAAGTTTTTGTGAGATGCATAAGCAAGAAATATTCTGATTGCTTCCAATCTTGCAACTGAAGCATACGTCTCATCGTAGTCAATTCCTTCTTCTTGCCTATATCCTTGTGCTACTAGTCTTGCTTTGTTGCGTATAACTGAACCGTCCTCGTTCAGTTTATTCCTGTACACCCATTTTGTACCTATAATGGTTTTTGAAGTTGGTCTTGGAACTAATTTCCAGACGTTATTGTGAGTGAACTGATTCAGCTCTTCTTGCATAGCATTTACGATGTTAGGATCAGCAGGAGCTTCATCAGTTTTCTTTGGTTCCAGTTGTGAGACAAAGGCTGAATGAATAAATAAATTTAACATTTGATTGCAAGTTCTTACTGGATCAAATGGATTTCCTATTATCAGTTGTGGTGGATGTGATTTTCTCCATCTGTACTCTGCATTTGTTGCATCAGCAACTTCTTCAGTTGGTAACTGGATGCAGTTTTCAGCTTCAGTTGATGCCTCGTCAGCTGGTATTTGAATGTTATCATTTTTCTTTAATAACTGATTGTCAGCATTGACTTCCTGCTCATTTAATTGATCCAATATCTCTGGTTCTGGTGTTTGAAAGATGTTTTGATTGTTATGACTTTCATCTTTGTCATCATCTTCCAAACTGATATCTATAAATCAATCAGCTAGCTCAACTTGATCAGTTGGCTTATCAGTTAGTACAGTTTCATCAAAATCAACATTCGCAGATTCATCAACATTTAAAGGTTTCTTATTAAAGACTCTATAAGCTGTACTAACTGATGAATATCCAAGGAATATTCCTTCTGCAGATTTGGCATCAAATGTTTTTAAATTATTTTTACCATTATCATAAATAAAACATCTGCAGCCGAATATTTTGAAATAAGTGATTATACTTTTTCTTCCATGCCAGATCTCATATGATTTTTTCATATGATTCTTATTAATCATTGATCTGTTCTGAGTATAACACGCATTGTTTACTGCCTCTGCCCAAAATCTTTGAGAAATACCAGGATCAGCAAGAATTGTTCTAGCAGCTTCTTTAAGGGTCCGATTTCTTCTCTCAGCTACACCGTTTTGCTGAGGAGTTCTTGCTGCTGAGAGCTCATGCTTGATTCCAGCATTTTCTAGAAAGCTTGAAAGTGTTTGATTGATGAATTCAGTTCCTCGTTCAGATCTGATTCGATCAATCCCAACTGATTTTTCATTTAAAAGTCTTTTGAAGAGTTTAATCAGTTGTGCAGCCGTATGGTCCTTGGATTTGAGAAAGATAACCCAAGTAAATCTTGAAAAATCATCTACGACCACCAAGATGTATTTCATTCCCCCTAAGCTCATGACTGATATTGGACCGAAGAGATCCATGTGCAATAGTTCTAAGCATCGGGATGAAGATTTACAGCCCTTGTTTTTGAAAGAAGAACGTACTTGTTTTCCATACTGACATGCTGAGCAAAGTTTTTCTTTTGAAAAATCTATTTTGGGCAAACCAGTTACAAGTTCATGTTTACTCAGATAAGCAATGGATTTAAAGTTTAGATGATTTAACCTTTTATGCCACAACCAGTTTTGAGATGATTTTGAAGCAATAAAGCAAACTGGTGCATAAAGCTGAACATTCCAACTGAATTTGTATGTGTTTCCTCATCGTTTGCCAGTTAGTATGATTTCATCAGTTGCTGTTTTAACTAAGCATGAATTTTTATCAAATTGTACCGAGAATCCATTGTCGCATAACTGACTGATGCTAATCAAGTTATACTTCAGATTCTTTACTAATAAAACATCTTTAATAGTAAAGTTACCATGGATAAGCTTACCCTTACCCACGATTTTACATTTGGAATTATCTCCGAAACTGATGTTTGGACCACTATATTTGGTAAGTTGAGATAGCATACTTGCATCTCCTGTCATATGTCGTGAGCAACCGCTGTCCAAATACCATATTGAATTTTTATATGTACCTGTTACCTGCAAGCACACACATAATATGATTTGGTACCCATATCTATTTGGGTCCAAAACTTATTAGTCCCTTTGGAACCCATACTTGGATTAGTCTAACTGACTTTCCAGTAGCCATGTTCCAAATTATTTTTTCTCGGCTTCTGTGTGTTAGGTGTGAGGTGTACAGATGACACAGTATGCATTTTAGCTTGGTTCAACTGATTGTTTAGTCTATATCTTTTCTGGACTGGTTTGCAGTTATAATAATTTGAATAGTTATTTGAATAGTTCTTGCTAAATCTTTTTTATGAATGACTTTCTGAGTCAGTATAAATTTTTGGACTGTAACCAACTCCATGTCTTCTGGCCTTATACCTATTCTCAATAGGTTGTTCATTCAGTTTGCTAGGCTTAAATTTTTCTTGTTCTACTGTTGATTTTACAAATTTAATGTATTTCCCTTTGTCCATGTTCTGTTCGGGTTGAGTATTGAGTCCTAATCCAGATTTATCAAAAACTGATTTTTGTGAATCTTGCATTTCATTCAATGCAGCTGATGACTTACTCCAAGATTTAATGAGCTTAGATTGTTCTGAGTTTTCAAGCATTAACTTTTGAATTAATGACTTATCTTTTTTTCTTTCTTCTTTAGCTCAGCAATCTCCCTTTTTAGACTCAACTCATCAACTAATTCAACAGTTTTGATTTTATTGTCCATGGGATCATTTTGCTTTGACTTCATTTCCTCAAATGATGATGCAAGTTTCTGGTACTCATTTACCATTTAATGCAATGTTAAAATGAGTTCTTCTCGTGTAAAGTCAGTTGAACTAAAATCAAATACCTGTTGACTTGTAGATTCTGCTTCAGTATCATTGGCCACTAGACATTTGACTTCCTCTTCATCACTTGAGCTATATGAGCTTTCTGATTCTGCTTCGTCACTATCAGTTTCTGCCCATTTGGATTTGTTCTCTTCAGCTAATAGAACCTCATGTTTCTTTCTGTAGGTTTTCTTATCATCTCTGGGTCTTCTCTTATGCTCATGTGATTTCTTTCTTCTGTCAGTTGATCCTTGACTGTCCTTTTTAGGTTTAGGACAGTCAGCATTGTAATGACCTTTTTTGCCACAATTGTAGCAAGCATTTGTTTCTTCTTTGGAATTATTTCTCTCGGTATTGCTTCTGAAAGTTTCCTTGGTTCTTTCTCATGAACCTCCCAAACTTTTTGACGAATAATGACATAGCATCATTGCTTAACTGATCAGCAGATTTCTAGGCTGAACCAGCTGGTTCAGTTCTGACAGCTGCTAGAGCAGTTGTAGCTGTAGGAGTAGATGGTTCTCCTTCTCTGTTCTGCAATTCAAATTCATAAGTTTTTAAATCAGCAAATAGATCATGAAGTTCGATCTGGTTCAAGTCTTTAGACTCTCTCATAGCCATAATTTTGACATCCCATTCCTTTGGATGGCCTCTCATCACTTTTAGTGCAACCTCTATGTTAGTATACACTTTTCCAAGTGCATTTAATTCATTGACAATACTGCTCACCCTTTCATCATACTCATTCATTGATTCTCCAACCTTCATTCTGATACTGTCAAATTTTTGAATAGCAACAGAGAGTTTATTTTCTTTTGTTTGGTCATTTCCTTCATATAACTGAATCAACTTTTCTCAAATTTCTTTTGTTGTTTTGCACATCTTTATTTTGTTGAAGGTTGCTTTGTCCAGTGTTTTGTATAGAGTGTCTTTGGCCACATTGTCAAGATTGGCTTTTCTTTTGTCCTCAATTGTCCACTCTTCTCTGGGTTTTTGAATTCTCTGTGGTGCCCCTTCAGTTATGGCAATTGTCGTGTTTGCCTTTAGAATCTTCATGGGTCCGTCTGTTATGACATACCACATGTCATCATCTTGTGCATCTAAGTGAGCCTGCATTCTGATTTTCAGTCATCAAAATCTTCTCTTGAGAACATAGGAATTTTATTGAATGAAGTCATGCTAGCAGATTTATAGATCAGAAGTATTCAAAAACAAGATTCAACTGCTCTGATACCACTTGAAAGGATCGGTTGTCGTAACAAGAGTGCTTAGAAGGGGGGGTTGAATAAACACTTACACTTAAAATTGTTCTTTAACAATATTTGAGTTCAGTTTAGTGACAAACTGAATATCGGAATCTTGTTGGTCAATAACAATCAGTTAAACTAGAGTAGCTGTGGAAAGTAACTGACTGAAAGATAGAATACGAAACTGAAAGAAATATGCAAGAGTTGTTTCTGGATGTTCGGAGAATTTAATTACTCCGACGTCACCCCTTCTATCACAAGGATAAGATATTCACTAAAAGACTTTGATTAAGTACAACACTTGTACAGACCCACTTCAGTTTGGACTTACAACTGCCAAAACTGAAACTCTTAGTTCTACACAATATTCTCAGTGCGTAACTGATATTAGCACAATGGAATCTAACAACTTTTAGAGAGTGCTAACAAGCTCAGATTGTAGCCTTGATTGCTACGAGTAATTCAAATGAAAGTGAGCTGAGATTTTGACAGAGTAACAGCAAGATTAAGATTGAGTGATCGTCTCTACTTCTTCTGCTGTTCTTCAGTCATATTTATACTTCTCTTTCAACGGTAACTTTGATATGCATTTGAATTCTAGTATCCGTTGATTGCCACTTCATTATTCCTTGGGAAATGTTCTCTTCAATGATTGTAGTTCGGCGTCTTAATTGATTTGTCCGGAATGCGTTGTCTTAAGTAGTCTTGGTTGTTGTGCGGCGTTCTTGTGCTCTGTTATGTCTTCTTTGTTCTTTACCGAAACATCTTCAGTTGAGAGACTTTAAGATATTCGGCTGAATGTTTTTAACTGATCAGTTCCAACTGATCAGTTTACTTTGTATCATTGTATCAACTGACTTCAGTTGATAAGTTCAGTTGCCGAATTTGCTTGCGCGTATCAGTTGATTCATATTTTGTTAATCGATTGATTTATGTTTTGTCAAACTCCAGAATCTGGTTTCCAACAATTTCCCCCTTTATGGTGTTTGACAAAACCAAGTGATTTAAGATCGAATAATTGAGCTCTTTGTAGATTACGCAACTGAATCATAAAATAACTGGGTTCCTTGTAGATAACATAAAATCTGAGAATATAATATCTGGATTCCTTGTAGATAACATAAAATCTGAGAATATAAATAATCTGATTAATTCTTCTTCAGATACTGTCCTTCTCCCTTTTTGTCAAACATCTCCATTTTGTCTGATAACTTTCGAACGTCAATGGATAGAAGTTTTACATCTGCTGAGATACTTGAGGCAACAGTTGTGAGGGAGGTCTGTAGCAATGCTATTTGATTTGAAACAGTGGTTTCCAGTCGCTCAACTCTCTGACTGATTACATCCTGAGTTGTACAGAGTGAGCTAACTAGCCCCTTCTTTATTTCATGCACAGTTCTGCTAAGAGAGTCCATGTTGGCTTGAAGAGATTTTAGTTTTGCTGAGTCAAATTAAATCAAAGAATCTAATTTGACAGTATGTGACAGCTGTTCGAATTGAATTTTCTTGATGTCAGTTAGCATCTGCTGCATGATGTATTGTATGTTCTGAATTTCTTCAAGAACAACATCCATTTCTGTGGATTGAATTGGAGGTCACTGGCTGGGCGTTTCTGAATGCTTCGATGGTCGTTCAAAAAAGACTAATGCTTGATCAGTTCCCATTGTTCCAGCCATAGGCTGAGCTGGAATGTTTTCTTGAATTGGAAATGATGATGGTTGGTTTTGATCAAGGATTTGACTGTCTGGCTGAATGATGGAGATGGATGGTTCATCCATAGGAGCTTCCTGTGGAGAGTTAACCGAACTTTGTTCTTGCTCCTTTGATTCAGTGAGCAACTGACCTTCTACATGTTCAGCAGTTTCTTGTTCTGAGGATTTTGCTTGTTCATCAGTTTGAATAACTTGTTCAGTAGAACTTTCTGACTGAACTGGTGCATCAGTTTGAGCTTTTTCTGATTCAGTTATTTCTTTTTCTGAAGTTTGTTGGCACTTCAGTTTGAGCAGATATAAATTTTTCAGCAATAAGTGACTCAGCTGGTGCTTCATATGATATCTTAATGTCTTGCTCTGGTTGTTCAGCTGAATGGGTAACTGAGTCATACTGTATTTCCCCTAGCTGAGCTTCCAAGGCAACAGCTTGAATGATTTCATCAATGTTTTCCAAGGATAGTTCTGCTTCAGAATATAGCTGATGTTCTGTCTGAGAGGATTGAGGTATTCCCTGAACTGGCTTTTCAGTTGCCTGTTGTGGAGATGGTTCTTTTTGTGGAGAGGAGGATAAATATTTTTCAGTATTTGAGTTGAGTGGTTTGTCATGAAGAACTAGTTCCTGATCTTCTTCCCAAAATCTGATTTCCCTCTGCAGACTACTAAGATCTGTGTCCTGTTGAGTGAACACAGCTCTATCATTGTATGCAGTTGGACTTGAGGGATTGTAGTTGGACTTCAGTTTTGCTACCATTCTTGCTAGCTTTCTGACGCGAATCTGATCAAAGAAATATTTCTGCCTTTCTAATGCCTGTGGAATTGTAGCAGCTTTGACTACTTTCATCACAATCGCTTCTAGCTTGATGAACTTTTTCAGTTGAGATTTATGCTTCAGTTCTTTGGCAAAGATTTCTGTTCTGAAGCTTTTCCAACAATCAAAAGATTTTGATTGTTGAAGTGGAAAATGCATTGACCTGTTCCCAAACTAGGTCAATGTGTGTTTGAATGACATTGGATGGCCGGGGTTCTTCAACCAGCTTGCCTTTTCCTTTGTCAGTTGAGAGAGTGTGAGGAAGATCCATTCTAGAGTGTATAGATGGCACTGGTTCCCTTAATATTATACCTTTAAATCTGGCTCTAGACAAGATGGTAGGGTGATTTACAAGAGTCAAGGGAGCTCTTACCTTAGCTGGTGTCTTTGCTTTGGTAACTGAATCATCAGGTGAGATTACTTGCAAAGGGATAGCTTGAATGGGCTGTTCAGCAGCTGATTGAATAACTTCCACTGTTGTTATTGGTTTGGTTCTTTTAGTCCTTGGTCTCTTGACAAGCCTAGGGGAAGGAGTTTTCTCTGAATCTGATTCACTGAGAATCAGTTTCCTTTTTGCTGTTTTGGCCTTCTTGACTGGTGATGGCCCAACTTCTAGTTTGGTTTTTGATTGCAGGGTGTTTTTGGCAGTAAATACCTTGAATTTTGATGATGTTTCAGTATTTTCAGCTACTAAACCCTACAGTTTTAACAGATAACTGATTTGAATGGCAAAGCCACATGACTGTTTGGATGACTTGAGCATATTCTTCAAGATGTTAAAAAGAATATATCTCCAATTTGCTTTCTTTTCACCCATGATTATGGTCATTACCTGGAATTTTTCGAGTGTAAGAGCAGAATAAGAACCGACTTTTGCTAATATTCCCTTTGCCACAATATCATCTAACAACTGAATTTCTGGTTTCAGTTCTTTCTTTGGATCGGAAACCTTGATTTTCCGTCCATCAGAAGATAATCGAGATTGCATTTCTTCAATGTCCTGAGTTTTTACTTCAGAAAAGTTGACATAACCATCAGTTGGCAAAGAAAAAATTTCTCCGAAAGCTTCTTCAGAAAGGAGTAGCAACTGATCATTGATAGTCTGTGGGGACCCGGACGCTAATCCATTCCTTAATCGTCTTTAGGAATATTTAATCATTCATAATAAACAGGGTCTAAAAATTTTTCTTTTAAAATGCAAAGCGGAAACGTAATGTAATTAAAATCAAATTACATGTTAAACATGAACATACAAATCTGATGTCATCTACAATAATCCAACTAGGTTCAACTACATGTCGGTGCTGAATCCTAAGTTGCTTCTGAAGCCCGGATCTCCACGCTATCTAATCCAGCCTCGTTCTCGTCTTGACCCCGCTCCTATCTCACCTGTTGCCATGCACACATACAGACAAGACAACAGCCGGATAACTCCGGTGAGATATAAATATCCCAGTATAAATCATGTATACATGCAATCATATAAATCATATAAGAGCATATAACAAAAATCATATCCTATATCAACATCATGATATAAATCAATAACAAGCATAAATCATATTCTAAACATGTATCCTAATCAGGAACATAATTCAATATCTAGAATAAATCCTATTCTAAGCATGTACCAATATCAGGAACATAAATCAATATCAAGAATAATTCCTATTCTAAACATGTACCAATATCAGGAACATAATTCAATATCTAGAATAAATCCTATTCTAAGCATATACCAATATCAGGCACATACTCAATATCAAGAATAACTTCTATTCTAAACATGTACCAACATCAGGAACATGATCAGTATCAAGAATAATTTCTATTCTAAATATGTGCCAATATCCGGAACATAAATCAATATCAAGAATAGCTCCTATTCTAAACATGTACCAAATTCAGGAACATAAATAGACATGCACCACATTCAGGAACATAAATCAGTATTAATCAATACCATAAGATATAACTGTCACTTAGTCCAGTGACTCTACATTTTAGACTAGACTCAATCCTAGCCTAGGGATCCCGGTTTCGAGATGTGGTATTCCTATATCGAATTCCGTAAAGGATGGAACCATAATCTCTATTACTCGATATAACCAGTGCCCTGGTATTCCTATATCGAATTCCGTAATAGAAGAATTCCAATACCCTTTACTCGATATAACCAAATATGGTGTTCCTATATCGAATTCCGTAATAGATTCCATTACTCGATATAACCAAACATCCAGTGTCCTGACCTAACCGTCAAGGACTGTAGCTCTATCGCCAATATCCTATCTTGAGACATCGTGCAATGTGCCGTGGCGATACCACCACTATCCGGCACTTCTGTCACAAGATAACTCGTCTAATACCTGTCATCTAATATCAAGAGAACAAGTACATCAATCAACTTAATGCAAATATCAATGCAATAAGGTAAAGTATGTGATTTAGGGAAACTCGAGTCAAACCTCCCTCGAGTTGTGCAATCCCAACTCAACATTAATTTATACCTTTCGTTTGTAGATTCGGTCTGAAGTAATATCAGTTCTGA
Organism: Primulina eburnea; assembly: GCF_022965805.1. NCBI lineage: Eukaryota > Viridiplantae > Streptophyta > Magnoliopsida > Lamiales > Gesneriaceae > Primulina > Primulina eburnea. Next base: position 6,787,012 of record NC_133114.1, read on the forward strand.
ACTCAAGACTGTCTCTTTAATCTGAAACGATATATCGAGAATCATAATATCAATATTCCATTCTCAATTCAACTCTGAATCTGATTAATCTGAATTAACTCAAATCAGCGGCATAACGGCACAATCTCAGTATTCCCGTCAATACCATATCACCAGATATTAATTACAAATCATAACCCATATTCGATACGATTTGTAATCAGTCTATAATCCAACTCTATTTAATTTCAATTAATATAATTAGAAATTCACAATAATTCCAGAATCAATCCTTTTTCAGATCTGACTTCGATTCTACGATGTCTAACATATCCAGGACATCGTATATGACTTATATAAAATTCCTACAACATCATATTTTCAAATGATATCAGAAATTAACAAAACTTACGTCCAGTAGTAGCTGTCGACTAGAGAATCACATAACCGTGTTCGGATTAACAATCGGGTGGCCGGATCTTGCACTATTGATTTTGAAATGGAAACGGACCGAAGGAATGAAAGTCTCGGCTATTCTTTGCTCTCAAAATTCTGAAATTGGAATGATGAGGAGAGAATCACACGTTGACATGCATGGCACTACAAGTGTCCATTTCTCACAATTTGCATTTTAGCCCCCCCAACTTTACACTAATTGCAATTCGGCCCCAATAACTCTTTTTAATTCAATTTCAATCCAACTTAATTACAAAAATCGTGGAATTAATTCCTCATTCCAAAATTCGTAAATTAAATAATCTCGGATTAAAATGATATAATCTCGGGCCTTACAATTCTCCCCCTCTAAGATACGATTTCGTCCTCGAAATCACAGGTAATCAAGTCAGATATCAACACGAAACGTATACAAGAGGTAAATCAGAAAACGTATCTCAATGAATCAACTCTGACATTTCAATCTCATATCAGATTCGGTCTTTCAGTTATCCTCTTCGATGTCCCAACGACTGTACTGTACTTCCAACAACGAAATATTTTTCATCCGGAAATATCTCTCTTTCATGAATCTCTGATTCCAGACAGGAATAATCATCCAAGGAGTATAATATCATAATCCTACTCGAACTAACTTGTGATAGAATCAATCACCACTATTAGCTATACAACATCCGTATATACCAATCAACAATTCTAAAGCAAATCAATATCCTCATCTATTAATCCTATTCAAGGATATATTCAACCTTCGGCCTCCAATACCAATCGTCATCGTCCGACGTTGGCTTATTTAATCTATGTATTCTGAGCTATCCTCATTTCTTCGGGATCAGTTTCATTTTCTTTATCAGATCTCCGATCTTATCAAATCTGCTCTCAAGCATCACTGCAATATCATTTCCATTCAAAGGAAAATAGCAGTTCTCACTGTACAATATCTGGACTAGAGCTATTTCGATACTCCTCTAATAGCTATTATTGTACAATATATCAAAAGTGACAATGAATCATGTCAACTAGTGCTAAAATCAAGCACTACATTTCCTGGATATCCTCCAGTATCAGGATAGTTTACTCTGACTATCCTTCAATCTATAAATCATAGATGAACAATCATGCTGTACACTCAGCAAAAAGTACAAAATCAAACGAATATCACAATCTGATAAAATCAACTTTGGCATCTAATACAATCTGACCTCCGTTCCTGACATACCTCTCAGTCGTCTGGTCATATCAATACGTCATCCTGTACCATATGACATAGGCAGATTTGAACAATCGTTCAATCATAACCACCTACTGGTACAATCTTGGCAAAATTTCGGTGATTCCATCACCAGATCCATAGAAATGTACTCCCATTTCTATTTAAAAATCAACAATCGAGATAATCAATCTCTTGGTTTCTATCTTTATGTCTTCATCAGACAGCGATTTAGACATCTCCATACAAATTCTGTCATAACTGATTTCATCTGTTTATATCAAAACTGTCTATTCGAATTATCACACATTTCCTGTTACCAGAATAATACTGAATCTACTACTGTGTGCATCTGACAATACCTGTCATTCAAATTCGAATATCTGACACAAACAAATCAGCTAATCATATAAAATAAAATATTACCTACCTGGTATTCGGCTCTGACACACTGTTCTAACTACCAAAATCAAGTTCTGGACAGTCTGATCAAACTTCTGAACTGCTTTAATCTTCAAAACCAGTTCTGACTCGACTGAACTGTATTTAAACTCAACGGTTCATATCAATCGATGTCAAACACAGACTCAGAATGATAATAATATCAGATCAGATTCAGGATATCAATACGCAATACTGATCTAATGACTGCATAAGACACAATCTCTGACATTTCTGACATCTCGGAAATTCTACCATATTCAATTTCATTCTCAGTCACTGATCCCTGTCTCAACAGTACTATAATTCAGTCAGTATACTATCTTCAGATATCATAGACTCTGAGTACAATCTGTCACAATCGAGATTCATATCCGAACAATTCTGTATACCACAATCCCAGTTCCCAGAATATTCAATTCAATCATACGCTGCGAATATATCAAAATGTCATAGATAAAACGAGCATAATGTCTTCAGAATATTGCTGAACACAGGATTTATCAATCAATCATTGGAACTGAAGTATTTTCCAGAGAAACATATATTCAAATGTAACTCTAACTCTTAGACAATAATTCTTTCAACTGATATCTCAATTCTTTCAGTTCAATCAGTATCAGTCTATAAGAAATTCTAAAATGAAACCAATACCTGGAATCAAATCAGGGTTGAAATCACTCTTCCGGATACAGGACAACCTGAAATCTCATCTGAAAGACTATAGCAAACTTCCTGCTATTAGTAAATCAATCCCTGATAAGCTCCACTTCAGTCATCAACTGAATACATAAGGGATTATTTCATTCTTTTCGATAATCATCGAATCATAAACAATACAGATATCAAGGAATTCAAAAATCTAAATCCCTAACTGTATATCATTCATTCATTGGCCATTTCAGGTCTGAATCTTACCATCTCCTGGCAAGACTCTATAATAAATCTGTACTTGTTCGATATATCAATATCCATTATGCAGTCAACATCAGACAATACAAGTACAATCTAGTCTAATTCAATCTCATTTTCTTAACTTACTGCAGTATATAATATCCCACAGAATATCACTGATATCAATTCTTTTCCCAAAAAGGTAAAAAACCAATACCACAGTAGATACAGAACCAACAGGTAAAGCATATATCAGTACCACCCAATCAAGGATAATCATACCGATTGCATTAGTATATATCAATACATATGCACCATAATCATAAAGGAACAATACCTACCACTATATCATCAAGTGTGTCCTGGGTCTGTTCCTTGATCACCATATCCAGATGATCCAGGTCGCTGAAATCCTCGGGAACCTCTCAGTTCTAGTACTCCTTTGGTTGTAATCCACCAACTTCTAGCAGCTTCTTATAACTGAGGGAATACCAGTTTAACTCTCTGTTCATCTGTACAATCAAGTAAATCGAACCGTATTTCTATGTCATCAACCCAGTTCTCATACTCTTCAGACGTCCCAATACCACTCAGAATCTGCGGCTGAACTAACTGAAACTCTTTCAATTTTAATTCCATAGGAGTCTCTGATACATCTATCTGATCAGACGAAGTACTACCCCTTTCTGGAATGCTTCTAGGAGGTATATCTGATGATCACAGAAGTCAGTAATCACAGGAGATAAATCAATCTCAATCCCTTTCTGATCAGCTTACCTTCTGATCAAAATTGGTTCTGATTTATTTTCAAATCAGATATATTACCAAATCAATTCAGATATTCAGGTAACGTACATTTAAACGCAATAAAACATGCTGGCATGCTAGCATACTCAATGTAAATCAACATAATACTATATCACATGCTAGCAATCAAAAGCAGGAAAGAAAACTCAGTCTACCCCGCTCACTCTTTTCTATCTCAGTGCTAAGGAACCTGTTGTGGGGACCCGGACGCTAATCCATTCCTTAGTCGTCTTTAGGAATATTTAATCATTCATAATAAACAGGGTCTAAAAATTTTTCTTTTAAAATGCAAAGCGGAAACGTAATGTAATTAAAATCAAATTACATGTTAAACATGAACATACAAATCTGATGTCATCTACAATAATCCAACTAGGTTCAACTACATGTCGGTGCTGAATCCTAAGTTGCTTCTGAAGCCCGGATCTCCACGCTATCTAATCCAGCCTCGTTCTCGTCTTGACCCCGCTCCTATCTCACCTGTTGCCATGCACACATACAGACAAGACAACAGCCGGATAACTCCGGTGAGATATAAATATCCCAGTATAAATCATGTATACATGCAATCATATAAATCATATAAGAGCATATAACAAAAATCATATCCTATATCAACATCATGATATAAATCAATAACAAGCATAAATCATATTCTAAACATGTATCCTAATCAGGAACATAATTCAATATCTAGAATAAATCCTATTCTAAGCATGTACCAATATCAGGAACATAAATCAATATCAAGAATAATTCATATTCTAAACATGTACCAATATCAGGAACATAATTCAATATCTAGAATAAATCCTATTCTAAGCATATACCAATATCAGGCACATACTCAATATCAAGAATAACTTCTATTCTAAACATGTACCAACATCAGGAACATGATCAGTATCAAGAATAATTTCTATTCTAAATATGTGCCAATATCCGGAACATAAATCAATATCAAGAATAGCTCCTATTCTAAACATGTACCAAATTCAGGAACATAAATAGACATGCACCACATTCAGGAACATAAATCAGTATTAATCAATACCATAAGATATAACTGTCACTTAGTCCAGTGACTCTACATTTTAGACTAGACTCAATCCTAGCCTAGGGATCCCGGTTTCGAGATGTGGTATTCCTATATCGAATTCCGTAAAGGATGGAACCATAATCTCTATTACTCGATATAACCAGTGCCCTGGTATTCCTATATCGAATTCCGTAATAGAAGAATTCCAATACCCTTTACTCGATATAACCAAATATGGTGTTCCTATATCGAATTCCGTAATAGATTCCATTACTCGATATAACCAAACATCCAGTGTCCTGACCTAACCGTCAAGGACTGTAGCTCTATCGCCAATATCCTATCTTGAGACATCGTGCAATGTGCCGTGGCGATACCACCACTATCCGGCACTTCTGTCACAAGATAACTCGTCTAATACCTGTCATCTAATATCAAGAGAACAAGTACATCAATCAACTTAATGCAAATATCAATGCAATAAGGTAAAGTATGTGATTTAGGGAAACTCGAGTCAAACCTCCCTCGAGTTGTGCAATCCCAACTCAACATTAATTTATACCTTTCGTTTGTAGATTCGGTCTGAAGTAATATCAGTTCTGAACTCAAGACTGTCTCTTTAATCTGAAACGATATATCGAGAATCATAATATCAATATTCCATTCTCAATTCAACTCTGAATCTGATTAATCTGAATTAACTCAAATCAGCGGCATAACGGCACAATCTCAGTATTCCCGTCAATACCATATCACCAGATATTAATTACAAATCATAACCCATATTCGATACGATTTGTAATCAGTCTATAATCCAACTCTATTTAATTTCAATTAATATAATTAGAAATTCACAATAATTCCAGAATCAATCCTTTTTTAGATCTGACTTCGATTCTACGATGTCTAACATATCCAGGACATCGTATATGACTTATATAAAATTCCTACAACATCATATTTTCAAATGATATCAGAAATTAACAAAACTTACGTCCAGTAGTAGCTGTCGACTAGAGAATCACATTACCGTGTTCGGATTAACAATCGGGTGGCCGGATCTTGCACTATTGATTTTGAAATGGAAACGGACCGAAGGAATGAAAGTCTCGGCTATTCTTTGCTCTCAAAATTCTGAAATTGGAATGATGAGGAGAGAATCACACGTTGACATGCATGGCACTACAAGTGTCCATTTCTCACAATTTGCATTTTAGCCCCCCCAACTTTACACTAATTGCAATTCGGCCCCAATAACTCTTTTTAATTCAATTTCAATCCAACTTAATTACAAGAATCGTGGAATTAATTCCTCATTCCAAAATTCGTAAATTAAATAATCTCGGATTAAAATGATATAATCTCGGGCCTTACATAGTCACAGAGATAGTGTCATTAGCAGTGATAAATCCCTTCCGATAGAATTCATTGACCTCCTTGAGATATATCTTCTGAGAAGATTGTCCTAAGAACATCCTGAGACCTGCTGACTCAAGCTTTAGAAATACATTCTTAACGTCTGTTTCTTGAATCGATAGAACCGAGTTAAAATCGATGACCATCGCATTCAAAATATGAGCTGAGATCTGGTTTGCCATTTCGGAAAGTGTAGTGATCTGCAAATTGAAGAGAATAAGTTCTGAAATTTGTATACTCTTAGAAACTGATTGTAATTGTGAAGAATGGAACTGAAGTGGAGCGGGAAAAATGGTTTTGTTTGTGACTGTTCAAATTCTGGACACGTGTCATCCCGGGAAATTTTTTGAATAAAAACGTGTGCACGTGTGCTCTAATCGTGCGTATATAATAATGAGCGGTTTTAAAATATGCCACGTCATAAGAATTTAGTCACGTCACTTGATTTGGAATATAATAAGTTTTTAATTGGTTAACTTATGTCAGAAGATTTGTACAATTTTCAAACTGAACGATCAGTTGGGAAACTGATTCAAATCAGTTGAGAATTCACAAACGATTGTCTTCTCAGTTAACTTCTTTAAAAACTTACATTCCCCCTAGATTGGTGCATATAATAATTAAAGTAGTGCTACAAAATAATTTTAAGAGCCAGAGAAGTTATTGGTCTTGCTGAACCGTTGACGTCTCTTCAGCTTTCTTGATATTCTCCTATAAATAGAAATGACTCAATTAGTTTTAGACATATCATCCAAATTATTCAAAAATGTCTGATACGGGTGACTCAATTTTTTCTCCCTTTTCTGTGGAGGCCAGGAAGGCTGAGATAGAAGACGAAGTCTTCTATGGAAGTCTGCAATACTGGGAGCGATTGCTGGAGCTTGAGCTCTTATATAACTCTGGGGAGGCCACCACTCCTGAATTGGTGGCAGAACTGAATCAAGTGCGCGAGCACTTGAATATTGCTGTGTGGGTGGACGTCTTCAAGGATGGTCACATGTATCAGCTGATGCTCCGCAAGGAATTGAAGATCCTGAGGCGCATAGCTCATTCTCACAGCTTTCTCATGACTGCTCCTTCTTCTTTATCTGTTTGGCTGAAATTTTGGATAATTGTTGTAGAGAAGAAGTATGATGATGTAATCCAGACCAACATTTATAAGTAATGAAATATTTATCTGATTTTAACTCTGTTTTTCTGCAAATGATATATTTCATCAATTGTGACATAAACTGATGAGAAACTAACTGTCATATTTTGATCATGAACTGGGACTATTTAAACATTTATTAACAGAATTCAAACTGGTGTCAGTTGATAATGAACAACTGACAACTTAAAGTCCTTGGTAAATGTGAAAGACACATTAATTGTCTTGAGACTCTTCAGCTTCTCTAACGTCATTTTCCTATAAATAAGATGATAGTGATAAAAATGTGATGCAATATCAGTTAAAAAATATTTCAATATGTCTGATTCTGATGCATGCAGCAGCACTCATGTTCATGTTACTGAGCATTCAACCCCTCGTTTAACAAATATCAAGAGAAAGATGGAAATATATGTCTTTCAGAAGGTGATGTCAACATGGGAAAACATTCATGAGTTGAAGAGGATGAGTGACAGTGGTGCTATTCCTACTCAAGCTCAGGAGGCAAGAGCACTGAAATACCTTGAACGTTTTGAAGTTAGACATGTTAGTGATTTGGTTGAAGACAAATGTCTTTTGGAGGCAATGCTATGGAAGGAGTGGCATATTGTTGATAAGATTTTGAAATCTAGGGCATTTGCTAGAGTTCGAATTTATGAGTTAAATGATTGGGTTAGGGCGTGGCTAGATTCAGATGATTCCATGATATCTTCTGTAAAATGAGAACGTTGGTATTCTTAATGAAGTGTTATTTTCAATTTGTTGTGTTCTTATTTTCTTCGTATAATTCTGTTAGTGAAGCAATCTTGCTAATAATTTCTAAGATAAATCAATTAAACCAAGAATATTTTGAAAATAAGAAAACTTAGCCTCGGGTAATGGTTTTGTGAAGATGTCAGCTGCTTGCTGTTCAGTTGAAATATATTCTAGTCGAATATCCTTCTTTAATGCATGATCCCTGATGAAGTGATGCCTGACATCTATATGCTTGGTCCTTGAGTGAAGAACTGGATTGTAAGTGATGGCGATTGTGCTGGTATTATCACAAAATATGGGCGATTCAGTTGATGTTACTCCATAATCCTTCAGTTGTTGCTGAATCCAGATCAGTTGTGCACAACAGCTACCAGCAGCAAGATATTCTGCTTCTTTTGTTGAGGTAGCTATGGATGTCTGCTTCTTGCTGAACCAAGAGATCAGTCTGTCTCCTAAAAACTGACAAGATCCACTTGTACTTTTGCGATCAAGCTTACATCCTGCATAATCTGTGGAGTCTTTGGAATACCATAGCCCAACATTTTGTGTGTCCTTAAGATATCTCAGAATTCTTTTAGCAGCTGAGAAATGTGATTGCTTAGGGTTTGCTTGAAATCTGGCACACATACAGACAACAAAAACAATATCAGGACGACTGGCTGTTAGGTATAATAATGAACCTATTAACCCTCTATATAATGTCGCCTCCACTGATATTCCCCCTTCGTCAGTGTCTAGTTTAACTGATGAGCTCATGGGAGTTGTTGCAGCTGAACATGATTCCATACCAAATTTCTTTAGCAGCTCCTTTGTATATTTTGTTTGACTAATGAATATACCAGTTTCCAATTGTTTCACTTACAGTCCAAGAAACAATGTCAGTTCACCCATCATGCTCATTTCAAACTTATTCTGCATTAACTTAGCAAACTTTTCGCACAATTTGGGGTTAGTTGAGCCAAAAATTATATCATCAACATAAATTTGAACTAGTAGAATATGATTATTTTTAGTAAATTTAAACAAGGTCTTATCAACTGATCCGACTGTAAAGTCATGATCAGTTAGGAATTTTGAAAGAGTTTCGTACCAAGCCCTGAGAGCTTGTTTAAGACCATATAATGCTTTGTTCAAATAGTATACATGATCAGGAAGTTTGTGGTTTACAAAACTTGGAGGTTGTTCGACATATACTTCTTCTTGTAACTGAGCATTTAGGAATGCACTCTTCACATTCATTTGGTAAACTTTGAAGTTTTTATGAGATGCATAAGCAAGAAATATTCTGATTGCTTCCAATCTTGCAACTGGAGCATACGTTTCATCGTAGTCAATTCCTTCTTCTTGCCTATATCCTTGTGCTACTAGTCTTGCTTTGTTGCGTATAACTGAACCGTCCTCGTTTAGTTTATTCCTGTACACCCATTTTGTACCTATAATGGTTTTTGAAGTTGGTCTTGGAACTAAGTTCCAGACGTTATTGTGAGTGAACTGATTCAGCTCTTCTTGCATAGCATTTTCCCAGTTAGGATCAGCAAGAGCTTCATCAGTTTTCTTTGGTTCTAGTTGTGAAACAAATGCTGAATGAATAAATAAATTTAACATTTGATTGCGAGTTCTTACTGGATCAGATGGATTTCCTATTACCAGTTGTGGTGGATGTGATTTTTTCCATCTGTACTCTGCATTTGTTGCATCAGCAACTTCTGCAGTTGGTAACTGAATGCAATTTTCAGCTTCAGTTGATGCTTCGTCAGCTGGTATTTGAATGTTATCAGTTTGCTTTAATAACTGATTGTCAGCATTGACTTCCTGCTCATTTAATTGATCAAATATCTCTGGTTCTGGTGTTTGAAAGATGTCTTGATTGTTATGACTTTCATCTTTGTCATCATCTTCCAAACTGATATCTGTAAATCGATCAGCTAGCTCAACTTGATCAGTTGGCTCATCAGTTAGTACAGTTTCATCAAAATCAACATGCGCAGATTCTTCAACATTTAAAGTTTTCTTATTAAAGACTCTATAAGCTATACTAATTGATGAATATCCAAAGAATATTCCTTCTGCAGATTTGGCATCAAATGCTTTTAAGTAATTTTTACCATTTTCATGAATAAAGCATCTGCAGCCGAATATTTTGAAATAAGTGATTATACTTTTTCTTCCATGCCAGATCTCATATGGTGTTTTCATATGATTCTTATTAATCATTGATCTGTTCTGAGTATAACATGCAGTGTTTACCGCCTCTGCCCAAAATCTTTGAGAAATGCCAGAATCAGCAAGCATTGTTCTAGCAGCTTCTTTAAGGGTCCGATTTCTTCTCTCAGCTACACCGTTTTGCTGAGGAGTTCTTGCTGCTGAGAGCTCATGCTTGATTCCAGCATTTTCTAGAAAACTTGAAAGTGTTTGATTGATGAATTCAGTTCCTCGATAATATCTGATTCGATCAATCCCAACTGATTTTTCATTTAAAAGTATTTTGAAGAGTTTAATCAGTTGTGCAGCCGTATGGTCTTTGGATTTGAGAAATATAACCCAAGTAAATCTTGTAAAAACATCTAAGACCACCAAGGTGTATTTCATTCCCCCTAAGCTCATGATTGGTATTAGACCGAAGAGATCCATGTGCAATAGTTCTAAGCATCGGGATGAAGATTTACAGCCCTTGTTTTTGAAAGAAGATCGTACTTGTTTTCCATACTGACATGCTGAGCAAAGTTTTTCTTTTGAAAAATTTATTTTGGGCAAACTAGTTACAAGTTCATGTTTACTCAGATAAGCAATGGATTTAAAGTTTAAATGATTTAACCTTTTATGCCATAACCAGTTTTGAGATGATTTTGAAGCAATAAAGCATACTGGTGCATGAGACTGTTCATTCCAACTGACTTTATATGTGTTTCCACATCGTTTACCAGTTAGTATGATTTCATCAGTTGATGTTTTCACTGAGCATGAGTTTTTATCAAATTGTACCGAGAATCCATTGTCGCATAACTGACTGATGCTAATCAAGTTATACTTCAGATTTTCTACTAATAAAACATCTTTAATAGTAAAGTTACCATGGATAAGCTTACCCTTACCCACGGTTTTACCTTTGGAATTATCTCCGAAACTGATGTTTGGACCACTATATTTGGTTAGTTGAGATAGCATACTTGCATCTCCTGTCATACGTCGTGAGCAACCGCTGTCCAAATACCATATTGAATTTTTATTTGTACATGTTACCTGTTGACTTGTAGATTCTGCTTCAGTATCATTTGCCATTAGACATTTGACTCCCTCTTCATCACTTGAGCTATATGAGCTTTCTGGTTCTGATTCGTCACTATCAGTTTCTGCCCATTAGGATTTGTTCTCTTCAGCTAATAGAACTTCGTGTTTCTTTCTGTAGGTTTTCTTATCATCTCTGGGTCTTCTCTTATGCTCATATGGTTTCTTTCTTCTGTCAGTTGATCCTTGACTGTCTTTTTTAGGTTTAGGACAGTCAGCAATGTAATGACCTGTTTTGCCACAATTGTAGCAAGCATTTGTTTCTTCTTTGGAATTATTTCTCTGGTATTGCTTCTGAAAGTTTCCTTGGTTCTTTCTCATGAACCTCCCAAATTTTTTGATGAATAATGACATAGCATCATTGCTTAACTGATCAGCAGATTTCTCGGCTGAACCAGCTGTTGTTTTGCACATCTTTATTTTGTTGAAGGTTGCTTTGTCCAGTGTTTTGTATAGAGTGTCTTCGGGCACATTGTCAAGATTGGCTTTTCTTTTGTCCTTAGTTGTCCACTCTTATCTGGGTTTTTGAATTCTCTGTGGTGCCCCTTCAGTTATGGCAATTGCCGTGTTTGCTTTCAGTTATGGGTCCGTCTGTTATGACATACCACATGTCATCATCTTGTGCAGCTAAGTGAGCCTGCATTCTGATTTTCCAGTCATCGAAATCTTCTCTTGAGAACATAGGAATTTTATTGAATGAAGTCATGCTAGCAGATTTATAGATCAGAAGTATTCAAAAACAAGATTCAACCGCTCTGATACCACATGAAAAGATCGGTTGTCGTAACAAGAGTGCTTAGAAGGGGGGGTTGAATAAACACTTACACTTAAAATTGTTCTTTAACAATATTTGAGTTCAGTTTAGTGACAAACTGAATCTCGGAATCTTGTTGGTCAATAACAATAAGTTAAACTAGAGTAGTTGCGGAAAGTAACTGACTGAAAGATAGAATACGAAACTGAAAGAAATATGCAAGAGTTGTTTCTGGATGTTCGGAGAATTTAATTACTCCGACGTCACCCCTTCTATCACAAGGATAGGATATTCACTAAAAGACTTTGATCAAGTACAACACTTGTACAGACCCACTTCAGTTTGGACTTACAACTGCCAAAACTGAAACTCTTAGTTCTACACAATATTCTCAGTGCGTAACTGATATTAGAACAATTGAATCTAACAACTTTTAGAGAGTGCTAACAAGCTCAGATTGTAGCCTTGATTGCTATGAGTAATTCAAATGAAAGTGAGCTGAGATTTTGACAGAGTAACAACAAGATTAAGATTGAGTGATCGTCTCTACTTCTTCTGCTATTCTTCAGTCATATTTATACTTCTCTTTCAACGGTAACTTTGATATGCATTTGAATTCTAGTATCCGTTGATTGCCACTTCATTATTCCTTGGGCAATGTTCTCTTCAATGATTGTAGTTCGACATCTTAATTGATTTGTCCGGAATGCGTTGTCTTAAGTAGTCTTGGTCGTTGTGCGGCGTTCTTGTGCTCTGTTATGTCTTCTTTGTTCTTTCCCGAGACATCTTCAGTTGAGAGACTTTAAGACATTTGGCTGAATGTTTTTAACTGATCAGTTCCAACTGATCAGTTTACTTTGTATCATTGTATCAACTGACTTCAGTTGATAAGTTCAGTTGCCGAATTTGCTTGCGCGTATCAGTTGATTCATATTTTGTTAATCGATTTATTTATGTTTTGTCAAAATCCAGAATCTGGTTTCCAACAAACTGCAAGTGAAACAGATGAGGATGAGCATGAAAACGAAAATGTCATGTTTGCTGATATTGGTCCATCTCATACCGATACCGGTGATCATTTGCATGCATATCCTTTTGAAGTCATTTCGAATCTTGAGCACCGACCCGATGCATTACCATATCTGTCCCTCATGTCGGTGTATCCTTATATGACGTACCTCAATTCTTTAGTACAATATATGATGAGCAATGCCCTGATTCTGTTGGAATTCCATCTACATCGAATTTTAGTAATTACAACGTAGATAGAGGATAACTTTGCACGAACATGATTTTTAAAGATAAAAAGCATTTGATAGCAGCAGTTAAGGTCTTTTTGGTTAGAGTTGCTCGACGTGAATATCAAGTCGTGGAGAGCACAAAAACTTTGTGGAAAGTTCGTTCTATCAATAAATATTCAAAAAGGGTCGAGAATGATGGTTCATCGGCTACATCATCATCTCTCAGTCGTCGCCTTCTGTTTGAAGACCTAGCATGATGATGTTGTTGCTCGGGTGTTCTAAAGGACATTTCATATAGTTAATCACCGGTCTGGATAGTTTTTTTAACAACTTCAGCTAATGCTTCACGTGGTTGATCGTCAACAGAGAGTCCTTCAAACAAATTCTTCAAAATTGATGCCTCATCTCTCTATTATAAAATAAAAATTAAAAAACTTATCCAATATATGCATAATAAATTGTAATAGAATAATGCAAAGTGTTGAAAATAAATTGTTTAACAAGCACTTACCACAATACGTCTGAAATATGCATCTCTGGGCTGATAACCGTAATCGATTTGTTGAGGCTCGATAGAAGATATGAAACGTCGAGTTATAGAATCATACCATGTCTCATAATCAAATCTCATGCTATAATTTTCAACCAAATCACTCTCAACAATCAGATTATGACGATTTTCCCACACATCCACCATCAGTCTTTGATGTTTGACCCAATCGTAATTTTCGCGTCCTCGTCTCGAGTATTCATGTAAATGATCTCCATCAAGTGCTGATATTGGAATGTTTTGTGACATTCCAAATTGCCGAAGAACTCGATATGGGCGATGCATCTCCACAATGTGAAAACATATCAATGTTCATGCACTTCGCCAGAGAGTGGGATATCTACATTCTACGGGCAATGACAAAACATCCACAACTTCGAGGTCGTAACAAGCCATTAGAACTATAAGTAATGAAAAAACAAATCATGTACCTGAGCGATAAAATATGACATATACGAAATTTATATTTTATGTAATGTAAACACTTGAGAATCTCCCATCTTGTCAAGTACATCACGAATGATTCGCACAGAATGTGTAGGTGTATTTGTCCACGTGAATACATTTTTCCATCTGTATGCACATTAAATTCGTAATACTATAAAATAAAGATGACGTTATCAATTTTATATTATATGTTGCATTTATTACCTTGTTCCGTATGGTGGAATTGGAAGAATATTATCACCGTTGTTTTCATTTTCAGGTCAAGCGATGAGTTGTATCCTAAGTGGTCAGGACATAGAGGAATCATTCTTGACCATGCCCAAATCTACAAAACAATTGAGTTTATTAAATGTGTATAAAAAGGAGTATATGTTGAAATAAGAATTGTAATAAATATACCTGCAATATGTATAAAAGGCATGCGATTTCTTGTTTTCCTGACCCAGATGCGGAACACAATTCGTGATATAAATATGCAAGTACAACACTTGCCCAACTATAACTACGAACCTTTTGCATATCTTGCAGTAAATGCAAGTACAAAAGTTTGACCGCACAACCTTCAGAATCAGGTAACATACAACCACCGATAACCAACATCGCAACACATCGGGAGTATTGTGCCACTTCTATGCCTGTAGTGTTTTCATCAATTACTGTTTGTGTACAGTAAGTAAAGAGTAGTCAACTTTAAACTATTGGATTTGAAGTCTGCCTGAAGTGGCATAAAACCTAACCATTTATAACAATAAACCTGCCATAAACTAAACTTGCAATATACATCAGTCCCGATGATGGGATCACCATCAATATTTAGCCCCCAAATTAATGCAACATCTTGTAGCGTGATTGTGACCTCGCCAACTCGCAGGTGGAAAGTATGAGTTTCTCGGCGCCATCGTTCCACAAGGGCGGTTATCAAATGATTATCATAAAAATAATCACCACATAAGAGGATGCCGTAATAGCCTATTTTGTTTAGACATGATCGGACACGATGGTGTAGTATACCACTTTTCCACAATTCCCAAATTAAATTATCTGATCGACGCACTCTTAGGGTGTTATCTAAGTTGTTAGGCGTAATAAAATTAGATATATGTGTTTGTTGCTGATAAAGAACAGTAGGATCAACATGTCCAGCATGTGACGACATCCTATAATCAATAATAAGAAAAATATATTATTATTATTATTATTATTATTATTATTATTATTATTATTATTATTATTATTATTATTATTATTATTATTATTATTATCTATCACAATATTATATAAAAAACAAATACAATATCAATTATCAAAAGAAATATAAAATAAAACATTAAATACAAGTAAAAAATAATAATTATACTAAAAATAATATTTTTACAATCTACGAGTTTTGAAAATACGAAATTATTTTAATAATAAAAATTTAAATACACACACATATTTAAATTTTCGAATCTATCTTAAACAAATAATTGAATCTAACATTGGTGTAGTTAATAATAACGATTGAAAAATGTATTTAATTAAAATATTTAAGAATTTATTTTTTATTATTATTTTTTTAAAAAAACAACAAAATTTAAGGTTTTTTTAAGAAAAACAAGTTCACAAAAATATAAATACAAAATATATTATATTTAAAATTGGTTTTATCCTAACATATGATTATAAAAATATTATAAAAATTAACAATAACCAACAAAATAAACATATAACATTATCGTGGTTCATAAAAATAGCGTATTTTTTTTAAAATAATAATTTAATTTAAATAAAATTTATAATCAAACATATATCTGTCAATAATTAATAAAACTACAAGTCATTCTTTACCATAATATGATTCTTCAATAACATCACAAATTATTTTTTTTAAAAAAAAATAATCAAGTCACATATATTCAATTGGCATGACTTGTTTTTTCTTAAAAAAAAATTAAGCAAATCACGCTCAATTAATTGGTAAGTGCTTGCTTTAATTTTTTTTTAAAATTAACCAAGTCACGCCCAACTAATTGTGAAAATTATTATAAGGGAAGTGTGACTTTTTTAAAGTTTTTTTTATTAATGGAAGTGTGCAAATTATTATTCAAATAAATAAGGAAAGTCACGCCTACTTGACAGATGTGACTTCTCTTTTTTGTTATTATTAGGTATGTTGAGGATCGGGTGAGTTAGAGTGGGGGGGGGGGGGGGGGGCGCGGGGGGTGAATGAACTCAACGACAAACTTAATCGATTTTTCAGAATGATGTGCTAGAATCCTGTTAGAGATGCTAGCGATTCTTTGTTCAAGTTTAAAGACCAGCAGATCACAAGATAATGTGCGAAAACGATCTGTTGGTTAGTGGGTGAAAAATAGTAAAGCAGAAAAACAGTAGATGGCACAGGGTTTGTTTCTGGAAGTTTGAAGATGAATCTTCTACGTCCCCCCTTCTTCTGTTTCCAGAAGGTATCACTAAAAGAATTTGGTGAATACAGTACAACAGTTGTACACACCCACTTCAACAGGACTTACCCTTCGCCTACTGAAACTCTTAGTTTTACAACCCAACTACTTGAATGATCTTAAGTTCTGGAAATGACTCTTTTCCAGTTACAAATTCTTCTATAATGAGATAGTGAAGTGAATAACTTAATAACAGATAACGAAAAACAGCTAGCACAATATGATCTCGAATGATCTAAAGTATGCAATGAAGCGTGTGCTGCTTTTTCAGTGTTGAGCTTTTAAGATAACTGAAAGTTCTAGCGATGCTCGAATGATATTTTTCTGATTGAGATTCGTTCACTTCACGTTTCTTGAAAAGTCCTTCGTCTCCATATATAGGCTTTCTCCAACGTTCTAAAAACTGAACGGCTCTTTTGACTTTTCAGTGGTTCAGCTTTATTGCTGAAAATGGACCCTGCAGAATACATTAAAGCAATCAGTCTCAGTTCATACAAAAAATGGTAAGCCGTCTTAAATGTTCTCGTACATCATTTAATGGCATTTAATGAAGAAATAAATGCTAGTATCACGTTAATAGATCAACGGTAATATTTAAAGACTTGAGATTCGCAAAATTCTGCTAGTGTTTATTTCGAGTTTTGTATTCCTTCTAGTTCAGGTTTTAGCTAAGAAGTCACTTGTTAAGTAGATTAAGCAGTACTTGATAAGTGCTGCTACTGGTTTTAGCGCGGTATAAGTGCTTCTGGTTTTCTGCTTATTTACATCTACTGGTTTTGTACTTAAATCAGCATCTACTAGTTTTTACTAGCATCTCCACAACTAAATTAAGTCTAACAATTTCTCCCTTTATGGTGATGCCAAAACCTAGATGTTCCTTAAACGTTAGTAGAATTGAGAGTATAGATTAAGAAGCAGATAAAAGCAATTAGTGTCCAGAAAATCACGTAAAGCACAAAATAGTTAAATAAGACAAGAAAATAAAAAACTAATTTGTTCCAATATCTCTGAAAATAGCTTCATCTGGATCTTGATCCCTTCCAGAAGAATGAGGTCTGCTGCTACTTGCTCCAGTTCTATCTCCATCTCTATCATCTTCCCCCTTTTTTGCATCACTTTCTTTAAATTGATTGATTAGATCATCAACTCGGCCTGTGAGGGTTTGGATTCCCGCATTCAGCATTTCCAAGTATGGTGCTTGGCTCGAAACTCTTTCTGACATATTTGTAAGAGATTGAAATTGAGATTCAATCTTGGTATAAAGGAGTTCCAGCTTCGAATCCAAGGCTTCGACTTTGGTAGAAACTGCTGAAATTGAGGAGTGATGATCAGATACGGTCTTGATGAGATAACTTTGACCAATCAAAATGAGACCTTGATTGTGGAAAATATTCTTCTTGAACAAACTGAATTCGATAACAAATTTCGTCAAAGAATCACTGGTGTTTGTGACTTCTTTTGATATACGTTCTTGACTAGATTTGACGTGACCGCTATGCTCACTGTGTTCATAAGAGAGCTGTTTGACAATCTCAAATAGATTATGAAGTCCTCTTTGAAGAGTTTCCATGGCATATTTCAAGAGCAGAGGTCTCAGAAGGTGAAGGAGATTCTGCAAGAGCACGTTGCTTAATATCTTCCATTTTGGCGATGTGCTCAGGAGAATGCTGAGAAGGAACAATAAGAGCAGTAGAAGGTGCAGCTTCTGGTTGAGTGATAAAAGCAGGTTCTGGTTCAGCAGAAGGACCTTCTGAAGAAGTAGTTTGATTTGTTGGCCTCGTTTCTGGTTGTTGAAATTCAGCAGCAGGTTCAATAATAGCTCTCGTCTCAACAGCAGAAGGTGAAGTAGGCAACAAAGTTGCCATTTCATCTTGATGAGCTTCTGAAAAATGTTCAAGCTTTGGAAGATATGAAGAAGTAGTTGCAGTAGCAGTTTCTGGAATGGATTGGACTATAGGAGGATCAGCAGAAGTAGCAATATCTGGCAGTGAGTCATCCTGTGCTGCTTGAGTCTGCACAATCGATTCGATCACTTCATCAACCGATGCCAGATCATGAACAGAAATAAGTGAGGATGATTGAGTAGGAGCTTCTTGAGGTGCAGGAGTATTAGACCTTGACTTCAGAAGAAGCTATGGGCGGTTCCTCAACTAACTGAGTCTTCAATATGGCGGGGATAGTATTGACACTAAATTTTGGAGGCTGAGAAAAGGCCTTCTCCTTGGTAACAATTTTCTCAGACAAAATTTTCGGCTGCTCCAACAAAATTTGAATGACATTCTGATCATGAAAAATAGTAGGGCCAGTAGAGTCAAAATTTGACTTCAACGTTTTCAGAACAGTGTCCATATTCTTCTGTTTGGCTTGATCCAGAATGTAGTTTCTGCGATTGATGGCTTCTATCACATTTTGTGTCTTGGCAGCAGCAAAAACCTTTTTCTCATTTTTCACAGTTTGAGCAAAAACACCAGGAGTCCTTAAAAAGGTGATTGGATGGTAGACTCTTACCTTGATCCAATCATCAAAGAATTTCATGTCTTCTTTGTTTGAATTATTAATTTCTTCCAGATGAGATCGATTGCTGTTTGAATATTTGATGTGGCCACCGGTGACTGAGACAACTCGGTAATCTTCCATTTCCATTTTCCAGAAGTAGCAGGGACTACTGGTTTAAAAGCAGAAGAACCAGTAGCAGATTCTCTAATGACCACACCAGAAGTTGGTCTGAAAAATTGAGCAGTTGAAGGTACTGATTCAATGGCTTTTGCTTTGGTGGATGGGATAGCTGGTGGAAAAACTTGTCGAAGAGGAACATCCTCTAATTTAGCAAGAGCTGCTGTTTTCTTGATGCGGATGGTGGTGCGAGGCTTCTTCTTGGATGGGGTGGGAGGCAGTGAAGCTTGTTGAGTGGGTGCTGCTGATTCTTCAGATTCCGTTTTTTCAGAATCAGTAAAAACTATACCTCTTTTTCTTTTGATTTTCTTCTGCCCCTCAGCTTGAGATTCCCCAATCTCCTTCTTTATAGTCACAAACTCACCAACTGTTGGCTTGGGCCTTAAGGCAAGCACACTATCAGCATCAGTCATGGTGACCGAAGAGCCATCCTCTTCTGTTGTTCTGGGAAAACCAGCATCTTTCAACATTTTACTGATTTGCATAGCAAATCCAGTACCTTTCCTTAGAATCATATCTTTCATAATTCAAAACAGAAAGCGACCCCAATCCACTTTTTTTTGAAGTGATGGCCACCATCACTTGAACCTTCTCTTTGGTCAGTTTGTCGAATGTTCCAGCCTTGACCAACAAGGCTTTTGCCACGATATCATCAAGTACCTGGTACTCAATCTTCAATAGCTTCTTGAAGCAGGAAGGTGAAAGCTCTTCTCCAGTGGCTGAAAAGTTTGTCAACGCAGTAGACATCTCTTCCTTTGTGATATCCGAAAGCTCGTAAGGTCCAGAAATCGGTAGAAAGAAAGTGGAACCGAAAAATGCAGCATCAATGGAGATTGATGCATCTCTGTGTATAGTTAATCTTTCCTTCGACAACTTCTGCTTTGGCATAGAAATCTAGAAGAGCAGACTTTTAGATAATAGCAAGCGATTCCAAGAATTTGCGAAGTCCAAATTTTTCCAAGGATCTGAACATCTTAACGAGGTTCTCATCCTTAATGGTGAGAACAGATGCAAAGTTCACCTGATAAGCATTCAAAGTATAAGTTTCGGCCATTTCTGAGTTGAAAGAGATTAGAGGTAGATTAGCAGTAGATGCGAGAAAGCAGTAGATGCAAAGTAATGATCTGAAATCATAAAGTGCAATGAAAGAGAAAATGAACGGTTAAAAAGAATGAAATGTACAGCCGTCAGTAAACATAGGGACACGTGTCGATATGTTTATGGTTGGTAGAGAGAGAAAAGAGAAGTGTCGGTTACTCTACTCATTTCAGAATTTTGTTTTTTTTTTAGAAAAAAAGGCGGGCTGTCCGAGGCGGTTGCTAAAAGAACAGAAGCTGATTTGTCGTTTTATGATAATATCTATTGGAAGAAGGTAAAGTGCTGAAACAAATGCAGCACTTCGACAAATTCTGGTAGATATACTGTTTTATCGAAAAGACAAATCAGTTTCTAATATAAATGCCATAACAATGTTCCCCCTCAATTAATGCAGTAATAAAGGATATTAAACTCCAAACGACTCTTGGCAAACTTTCAATTTGAGCTATTGATAATGAACAGTCGCAAGGATATTTATCTCCCTTGAATACCACTATAAATACCTGCACAAGTTAAACAAATTTAAGCATACATAATATCAAATGAAAACTAATGTGAATGAAGAAGCATAATCTGATCCAGAATCCGAAGCAAGAATGTTCAGAAAACAACTTGCTGTGTTTTCTAAGAAGATGTTTGAAGATATCGTTCTTTATATAATGATCCTTGGATAAAACTCCTGGAGTTGTAATGTGAACAATCAAAAAGATGGTTTGCTCTTATTAGGATTAAGATGCAGCACCATTCCCTTCCATAAGCATTCTAATACAATAAAAGAGTGCTAGTGGATCGATGATACTGAAAAGCTTAGTAGGATAATCTGTGTAATCATTCTGCTGATATCTTCAGTTGTACCCCTTGTAATGTAATGCATCTGATTATATGAATAAAAGATTTCGTTTTTCCATACCTCTTTGTTGGAAACTAAATTCTGGACTTTGACAAAACATAAAATCAACTAATACATGAAAGCATATTCGGCAGCTGAACATTCAACTAAAATCAGTTGACACAAACTGATCAGTTGAGAACTGATCAGTTAAAACATTCAGCCGAAAACATTAAAGCTTCTCAACTGATGATACCTCGGGAAAGATCATTCAACAGACAAAAAGACATATCAGACAGCAACTGAATGTGGAAAGCCGCACTGCATAGAAAAACGTATTTCGGCTATCGAGATTAATACGCCGTCTTACAATAAATGATGAAGCGGCAATCAAGAACTCTGTCCAAGAAATGATAAGGAGGCAATCAACGGGTACGAGAATTCAAAATTACCGTTGAAAGATAAGTCTATAAATATGACTCAAGAGCAGTTGACAAAGAGACGATTGACCAATCTCAAACTTGCCATTACTCTGTCAAAATCTCTGCTCACTCTTATCAGATCTATTCGTAGCAATCAAGGCTACACATTGAGCAAACTAGCACTCTGAAATATTGATAATTCGATAAAGTGCTAAGTTCAGTTACTTACAGAGATCATTGTATTATACTAAGAGTTTCAGTTCAGGCAATAGATAAGTCCTAACTGAAGTGGGTCTGTACAAGTATTGTACTCGATCAAAGTCTTTTAGTGAATATCCTATCCTTGTGATAGAAGGGGTGACGTAGGAGTTATTCAATTCTCCGAACATCCAGAAAAATATTGTGTTGTCTTTACTTCAGCTTTTTATTTCCAGTTAGATATTCTATCTTTTAATCAGTTTATTTTCCGCAACTTCTTATTCAGTTTAACTGATTGATAATTGACCGACGGGATACTTAGTTCAGTTTGTAACAAAACTGAACTATCTTCTTCGAAAAACATTTAAATTCCTAGAAGTGTTTATTCAACCCCCCCCCCCCCCTTCTAAACACTCCTTATTCAATAACCGATCCTAACAAGTGGTATCAGAGCGAGGCATATCCTGTCAAAGATTATCTATCTTCAATCTAATCACTATGTCTTCATTCAATAAGATTCCAATGTTCTCCAGGGAAGATTTTGATGATTGGAAAATCAGAATGCAGGCTCATCTAGCTGCACAAGACGATGACATGTGGTACGTCATAACTGACGGACCCATGAAGATTTTGAAAGCAAACACAGCTGTTGCTATTACTGAAGGGGCACCTCACCGAATTGAAAAGCCTCGAGATGAGTGGACTACAGAAGACAAGAGAAAGGCAAATCTAGACAACGTTGCAAAAGACATATTGTATAAGACACTGGACAAAGTAACGTTCAGTAAGATCAAAATGTGCAAAACCGCCAAAGAGATTTGGGAGAAGTTAATTCAACTTTGCGAAGGAAATGATCAAACAAAAGAAAACAAACTTTCAGTTGCTATGCAGAAGTTCGACAACATCAGAATGAAGATGGGAGAAACAATGGATGAGTATGATGAAAGAACAAGCTGTATCATCAACGAACTAAATGTACTTGGAAAAGTGTATACAAATAAAGAAGTAGCGTTGAAAGTAATCAGAAGACTTCCCAAAGAATGGGATGTCAAAACTATGGCAATGAGGGAATCCAAAAATCTTAACAAAGTTGAACTTCATGATTTATTTGCAGATCTAAAAGCATATGAGTTTGAACTTCAAACTCGAGAAGGAGAACCATCTACTCCAGCAGCAACTACTGCCTTGACTGCTGTTAGAAATGAATCAACTGGTTCAGTTGAGAAAACTGCTGATCAGCTGAGCAATGATGCCATGTCTCTATTCATTAAGAAATTTGGAAGATTCATGAGGAAAAATCAAGGAAATTTTCAGAAGGAATTATCAAAGAAACAACTCCAGAGAAGAGTCTAATGTATGTTTCAACTGTGGCAAATCCGGTCACTTTATTGCCAACTGTCCAAAGCCTAAAAAGGACAATCAAATCTCAACTG
The DNA here is from genome assembly GCF_022965805.1 of Primulina eburnea. Classification (NCBI taxonomy): domain Eukaryota; kingdom Viridiplantae; phylum Streptophyta; class Magnoliopsida; order Lamiales; family Gesneriaceae; genus Primulina; species Primulina eburnea. Next base: position 6,810,534 of record NC_133114.1, read on the forward strand.
AAAGAAAGAAGAAGATATATGAGCACAAAAGAAGATCTAAGGACGAAAAGAAGCCTTACAAGAAGAAACATGAAGTACTCCTAGCTGAAGACAGCAAAGCCAAATGGACAGAAACTGACAGCGAAGAGTCAGACCCAGAAAGCTCTTGCAGTTCAAGTGAGGATGAGGAAGAAGTAACATGCCTAATGGCAGATAACATAGAAGATCAATCAAGCTGCGAGCAGGTATTTGATTTTAGCTCTATTGATTTTACACGAGAAGAACTCATCTCAACTCTTCATGACATGGTCAATGAGTATCAAAAGCTTGCTTTATCATTTGAAAAACTCAGAGCAAAGCAAGATGATCCCAAAGACAATAAAACAAAAACTGATGAATCAGTTGAAATGTTGAGTCTAAAAAGGGAGATTGCTGAACTCACTAATGAAAGAAGCAGGAATCAATCAATGATTCAAAAATTGTCGCTTGAAAATACAAAGCTCAATGAGCTCATTCAAGTTTGGAACAAATCATCTAAAACTTTAACTAATATACAGAACTCTCAGAAATCAGTTGATGATAAAACTGGTTTAGGATTCTGTGGTAAAGATGATTTGTCTTCCCAAGATACTCAACCAAAACTGAATATGAACAAAGGGAAATATATTCACTTTGTAAAATCAGTTATGGTACAAAATCAAGAAGAGTCGAGCAAACTGACTGAACAGCCATCTCAGAATATGAATAAAGGCATGAGATGTGGAATTGGATATACTCCAAAGGGTAAGACTGACTCATGGAATCAGCAACCGAAAACTCTCAGCAGGAAATATTCATATGGCTACTCAAACTACTACAATAGTAAGCCAGTTCAGAAAAGATATCGGCTGAACAATCAGTTGAAAAAGAACAAAACACATGTCATATCATCCACACACTATACACCAAGCACACACAGATAGGGAAGGACTATATGGAATACAACAACAGGACAGTCAGTTAAACTGATTCAAGTCTGGATTCCAAAAGGACTAATCAACTATGGACCCAAATAGAAAAGGGTACCAGAATCTTATTTTGTGTTTAATTGCAGGCAACAGGAAGAAGTCTACGTTGAACAACCTCCAGGTTTTATCAATCATAATTTCCCTGATCATGTTTATTATTTGAACAAGGCATTGTATGGTCTCAAACAAGCTCCACGAGCTTGGTATGAAACCCTATCAAAATTCCTAACTGATCATGATTTTACTGTTGGATCAGTTGATAAGACTTTGTTTAAATTCTCGAAAAATGATCATATCTTACTTGTTCAAATTTACGTTGATGATATTATATTTGGGTCAACTAACCCCAAATTATGCAAGAAATTTGCTAAGTTGATGCAGGAAAAGTTCGAGATGAGCATGATGGGTGAGCTGACATTCTTTCTTGGTTTACAAGTGAAGCAACTGGATTCAGGAACATTTATTAGTCAAACCAAATATACCAAGGAATTGCTGAAGAAATTTGGCATGGAATCTTGTTCAACAGCAAGTACTCCAATGAGCTCATCAGTTAAATTAGATACTGATCAAGAGGGAATATCAGTTGAGACGACACTTTACAGAGGTTTAATAGGTTCTTTATTGTACCTAACTGCTAGTCGTCCTGATATTATGTTTGCTGTATGTATATGTGCAAGATTTCAAGCTAACCCTAAGCAATCACATTTTTCTGCGGCCAAACGTATCTTGAGATATCTTAAGGGCACGGAAAATGTTGGTTTATGGTACTCTAAAGACTCATCTTTCAATTTAGTTGGCTATTCAGATGCAGATTATGCAGGATGCAAGCTTGATCGAAAAAGCACAAGTGGATCATGTCAGTTTCTAGGAGACAGACTGATCTCTTGGTTCAGTAAAAAGCAAACATCCATAGCAACTTCCACAACTGAAGCAGAATATCTTGCTGCTGGAAGCTGCTGTGCACAACTGCTTTGGATTCAGCAACAACTGAAAGATTATGGTGTCGATGCAAAGGAGTCACCGATATTCTGTGACAACACAAGTACAATCGCTAGAACATATAACCCAGTTCTTCACTCCAGAACCAAGCACATAGATGTCAGACATCACTTCATCAGGGATCATGCACTGAAGAAGAACATCAGATTGGAGTATGTCTCAACGGAACAACAAGCAGCAGACATCTTCACAAAACCGTTACCAGAGGCTAAGTTTTCTTATTTTCGAAACATTCTTGGTTTAATTGATTTATCTTAGATATTATTAGAAATATAACTTCTTCAACAGAATTAAATACAGAAAATAAGAACACAACAAATTGAGAATAATATTTCATTAAGAATACCAACGTTCCCAATTTACAGAAGAAATCATAGATCCAACTGTATCTAGCCATGCTCTAACCCAATCATTCAACTCATAGATTCGAACTCTGGCAAATGCCCTAGACTTCGAAATCTTATCAACAACATGCCACTCCTTCCACAGCATTGCCTCTAAAAGACATTTATCTTCAACCAACTCTCTAACATGGCTAACCTCAAAACGAGCAAGATACTTCAGTGCTCTCCTTTCCTGAGCACGAGTAGGAATGACACCACTGTCACTCACATTCTTCAACTCTTGAATCTTTTCCCAGGTTGTCAATACCTTTTGAAAGACATATTTCTCCATTTTTCTTTTAATTTCAGCTAAACGAGGGGCTGACTGATCAGTCACATGAACATGAGTGCTACTGCCTGTATCAGAATCAGACATATTGAAAGTTTTTTTTTTTGATAATGTATCACATTGTGATCACTATTTATAGGAAAATGAAGAAGCCGAAGAGTAAGTCATTAAATATGTCTTTCCTATTTACCAAGGACTTTAAGTTATAAGTTAATCATTAATAACTCATATAATCAATTTATTAAAATTAATCCTTTATCAGTTTATTTGTTTATCACAACTGATATCAGTTAGCGTTTAAGTGTTTATATCTCATAGCAGATCATTGTGCACAAAAACAAAATAAAATAACACATTAATCAAAATAAATATTTCATTCATCCATAAATATTTGACAGGATTACATGATCATAAATTTCCTTCACACTAGCTATCCACATGTTCATCCAAACAGCTAGTGCTGAGGAAGAAGTTTTGCAGAAACTATGTGAAGATGCGATGCTGTTAAGAGTCTCCAACTCCTTACGCAACATCAATTCATAAAGGTGGCCCTCCTTAAAGGCATCCACCTCTGCAGAAATTTTTAAGTGCTCTCGCACTTCTCTCAACTGGGCCATCCGCCTAAAGGTGGTGACCCTTCCTGAGTTGTACAGGAGCTCTAGCTCCTGTAATTCTTCCCAGTAGGGAAGACTAGCATAGAAGACCTTGTCTTCTATCACAGCTTTTTGTGCCTCAAGTGAAACTGGAACGACGCTTGAACTACTTGCTCCTGCCATTTCTTCTTAAAAGTTTTCTGCTGATACTTGTGACTAACTTTTCAGTCTTATTTATAGGCAAAGACAAGGAAAACGAAAGGACGCTTCTCTCTGTGACGATTGATATGCCAAGCACTATACTCGTCTTTAATCATTACTGTCTATTGCCGTCATTTTTCTTTAATGCATTTATTTAGGGGGAATGATGGTTTAAGAGATTAACTGAGAAGACAGTTGTTAGTGAATTTCTAACTGAAAGGACTCAGCTTTTCCTAACTGATCGTTCAGTTGAAAATTCTACTAATCTTCTCATCAAAGTTAATAAATTAAATCTATTATATTCCAAATCAAATGACGTGACTATCTGCTAAATCATGATGAATTTAAGTTTACAACGTGTACACGTTTTTAACCGCTCAAAATTGCACACACATGGCACACGTACATTATTTTTAAAAAAAAAAAACACAAATTATTTACGGACTGACACGTGTCCAAAAATTTGAATAGTCACGAACATATGTACAATTGCCCGCTTCATTTCAGTTCTACTTTTTGATTATTCACAAACTGCCGAAAGAAAGAACAAATATCTTCTCTAAATTTCTCTTTCAGCAAATCACCCAGTACGAAATGACGACTCAGATTCCCGCTTACATGCTTAATGCTATGACAATCAATTTTGGATCCATTTTATCTTTCGGAGATGATGAGGTCAAAAAGGTGTTTCACAAACTCGAAAATGCTGGTCTGAGAAAATTTCTGGGACAATCATCACAGGATATATATCCAAAAGAACTTCAAGATTTCTATTCCTCTGGCAAGGTTGACTCAGAAGGTATCATAAATTTTACTATCAATGATCAGTCGTTGACTATATCTGAAGATTCTTTTGGGGAATTATTTTCTTTACCTTGTGACGGATTAGCACAACTTTCGGATGTCAAAGCATCTGATATTGATGAAATGCAAACCCTTTTATCTGCTGATGGACGGAAAATTAAAGTTTCCGATCCTAAGAAAGAACTGAAACATGAAATTCAGTTGCTTGCTGATATAATTGCTAAAGGGCTCCTAGCAAAAGCATGATCATTTGCTGTCCTTACATTGGAAAAGTTTCAAGCCATTACTGCTATTATGACTGATCAAAAATTCAACTGGAAACGACTCATCTTTAACATACTGAAGAATATGTTTTTGTCGTCAAAACAATCCAAGGGTTTTGCCGTACAAATCAGTTATCTTTTGAAAGTAAAAGGTTTAGTGGCTGCTGATTCTGAAAGATTATCGAAATTCAAGGTGTTCAATGCAAAGAACACTATGCCACCAAAAATCAACCTGGACATTTCTCCTGCCAAATTCGTCCAGATTAAGAAGGAGATTGGAATTGATCAGGCAACTACCAAATCAGTCAAGAAAACCAAAACGTTAGCTCAACTGAAGGCTGCCAAAAGGAAGTTGGTTTTGAGTCCATCAGAGTCAGAAAAGACATCATCACCTCAAATTGCGAAAAAGCCAAGAACTCAAAGGGTTAAAACTACTTCTGAGGTATCCATTTCTACTGACAAAATGATTTCCTTTACTGATCAGCAGCCTATAGAAGCAGTTCCTCTACAGATTATCCCACAAGCTGATTCAGTAAGTACCATAAAGAAATCAGTTAGGACCCAGGCTCCTGTTACTCAAATACCTCGACCAATTGGTGTAGCACCTGCCAGACCCAAAGGAATAAAATTTGTAGAACAAATTGAATCAACTCGAACTGGACTGGAAATTCCTCATATCATGAGTACTGATAAAGGGAAAGGGAAATTGATTGAAGAACTCAGACCCTCCAACCCGATTCGGACTCATATTGATCTTGTATGGGGAAAGGTGAACAGTTTTGCTGCTGCAAAGACTAAGTCCTATGATGCTTGGGTAGGCTATCATACTGAGGTTTTTGCCAAGCAACTGAAGGAAAAGTCCGAGCTCCGAAAATTCATCAAGCTGGAGGCCTTTGTTCTTCGAACTGTCAAAGCTGCCTCTATTGCTCAAGTCTTAGAGAGGAAAAGTTATTTCTTTGATCAGATGAGAACGAAGAAGTTGGCTCAATTTGTCGCTAAGCTTAAAAACAATTACTTGCCAACTGGTCCTACCGCATATGCTGATCAAGCTGTAATTACTCAGCTTGACACTGACCTTATAGGGCTACTTTCTCGAATCAAATTTTGGGAATTGGATCAAGAACTAGTAGTCTACCAAGAAGATTCAGATGATGATGTGGAACTAGTTGAAGAAGCACCCTCTAACACTACAGAACCATCATCAGCTTTAGTTCTTGTTCCAACTGAAGAGCCAATTTCTGATAAGTTTCTTCACCACCTGTTGAACAACAACTATATACTGAAGCTGAGCTGACTTTCGCTCATATTGATGAAGTAATTCAAGCCGTGGTAGAGGAATCCAACCTTAGTGAACCAGTTAATGATAAAGTTGATCATTCTGTTGATCAAACCAATCCAGAGGTCACTATTCCTTCAGAGGAAATTGTTCCACCAGATCAATCTGTTGATCAGGTTATACCAACAGATATGCCAGATGACTCAATCGATCATTCCCTAGAGACATCAGTTCAGGTTGTGCCACCATCAACTGAACAAAATCCTTCCTCACAATCCAGGATCAAGCAGAAATCCCTGCTGATGATATTTCAGTTCGAAATGTTACTGAAATAGTTTCAACTGATCAAGCCTTGATCGTTTCTGAACTTGATAAGGGCATGCAAGCACTTCTCGCCAATCCAATCCTCCATCTTCAGCAGATTTTGATCTCACTTTTGAAGAAGTCCAACATATGCAGGACAACATGAATCAAATCATTACTGCCATCTCCAAAATTCAAAATACACAACTTTCGCACAGTCTGAAATTGGAAGAAAATCAGGAATCCTTGAAAAGACTGAAGGATATTCAATCTACTGTTACTGCTCTCTCTTTTGCAGTTGGTGATATTCAGAAAAATAGAGGTATCATGTCCAGTCTGACTGCCACTCAAGAATTGATTAACCAACGCGTCAACAATGTGGAATCGCTTGTGTCTCGGAAAATTGAACTACTGCAAGTCACAATGACTACTGCTATTGAAAATATGTCATCATCTGTCACGGTCCTCTCTTCTCACGTTCGCAAGCTATCTGACAAGATGGATGTATTTGACAAAAAGGGGGAAAGCAGCTGAAGAAACTGATATCATTTGACCAGTTATTTTATGATAAAGAATTAGAAGAAGAATTAATCAAGCTATTATTTTCAACTGATACCAGTTTCTCAGACTTCTATATTATCTACAAGAAACAGTTGCGTAATCTATTATCAACAAAGAGCTGAGTTAAATCTCTTGGTTTTGTCAAACACCATAAAGGGGGAAATTGTTGGAAACTAAATTCTGGAGTTTGACAAAACATAAAATCAACTAATACATGAAAGCATATTCGGCAGCTGAACATTCAACTAAAATCAGTTGACACAAACTGATCAGTTGAGAACTGATCAGTTAAAACATTCAGCCGAAAACATTAAAGCTTCTCAACCGATGATACCTCGGGAAAGATCATTCAACAGACAAAAAGACATATCAGACAGCAACTGAATGTGGAAAGCCGCACTGCATAGAAAAACGTATTTCGGCTATCGAGATTAATACGCCGTCGTACAATAAATGATGAAGCGGCAATCAAGAACTCTGTCCAAGAAATGATAAGGAGGCAATCAATGGATACGAGAATTCAAAATTACCGTTGAAAGATAAGTCTATAAATATGACTCAAGAGCAGTTGACAAAGAGACGATTGACCAATCAAAAACTTGCCATTACTCTGTCAAAATCTCTGCTCACTCTTATCAGATCTATTCGTAGCAATCAAGGCTACACATTGAGCAAACTAGCACTCTGAAATATTGATAATTCGATAAGTGCTAAGTTCAGTTACTTACAGAGATCATTGTATTATACTAAGGGTTTCAGTTCAGGCAATAGATAAGTCCTAACTGAAGTGGGTCTGTACAAGTATTGTACTCGATCAAAGTCTTTTAGTGAATATCCTATCCTTGTGATAGAAGGGGTGACGTAGGAGTTATTCAATTCTCCGAACATCCAGAAACATATTGTGTTGTCTTTACTTCAGCTTTTTATTTCCAGTTAGATATTCTATCTTTCAATCAGTTTATTTTCCGCAACTGCTTATTCAGTTTAACTGATTGATAATTGACCGACGGGATACTTAGTTCAGTTTGTAACAAAACTGAACTACCTTCTTCGAAAAACATTTAAATTCCTAGAAGTGTTTATTCAACCCCCCCCCTTCTAAACACTCCTTATTCAATAACCGATCCTAATACTCTTGTTCTGTTCTTATTTCTGAATATTTCTACTGGATTAGAATAAAGAAATAGAAGACACATGAAAACAGAAGATAATAAACAGTAGTTATGATAAATCAATTAATCCAAGAACATTACGAAAATAAGAAAACTTATTCTCAGGAAGTGGTTTGATAAATATGTCTGCTTCTTGCTGATCAGTAGGAATGTATTCCAGACGAATATTCTTCTTTTGCACATGATCTCTAATGAAATGATGTCTGATATCAATGTGCTTCGTTCTGGAATGGAGTACTGGATTATGCGATATAGCAATTGCACTGGTATTGTCACAAAATATAGGTGATTCAGAAGCTTGAACTCCATAGTCTTTAAGTTGTTGTTGTATCCAAAGCATTTGAGAACAACAGCTTCCAGCAGCAAGATATTTTGCTTCTACAGTAGACGTGGCTATAGAAGTATGATTTTTGCTAAACCAGGAGATCAACCTGTCACCAAGAAATTGACAAAATCCACTTGTGCTTTTCCTATCCAGTTTACATCCTGCATAATCAGCATCTGAGTATCCAATAAGATTAAACGATGAGTCCTTGGGGTACCAGAGACCTACATTTTGAGTACCCTTCAGATATTTTAAAATTCTTTTACCAACAATGAAATGTGATTGTTTAGGATTTGATTGAAATCTAGCACATATGCAAACAGCAAACATAATATCGGGTCTACTGGCAGTAAGATATAACAATGAGCCAATAAGACCACGATACTGAGTTACCTCTACTGGAGTTCCCCCTTCATCTTTATCAAGTTTGGTAAATGAGCTCATAGGAGTGGAAGCAGCAGAGCATGCTTCCATCCCAAACTTTTTCAGTAGTTCCTTTGTATACTTAGCTTGATTGATGAAGATTCCAGTATCAAGTTTCTTGATTTGAAGTCCTAAGAAAAATGTTAATTCTCCCATCATGCTCATCTCGAACTATTCCTGCATTAACTTAGCAAACTTTGCACATAATTTGGGTTAGTTGACCCAAATATAATATCATCAACATAGATTTGAACTAATAATATGTGTTTATTTTTTACTAGGGTAAACAAAGTCTTGTCCATGGTACCAACGGTGAAATCATGGTTAATAAGAAATTGTGAAAGTGTGTCGTACCAAACCCTAGGTGCTTGTTTCAGACCATACAATGCTTTGTGTAATTTAAAAACATGATTCGTTAATAGATGATCAAAAAACCTGGAGGCTGTTCAACATAGACTTCCTCTTGTAGTAGACCATTGAGGAATGCACTCTTCTCATCCATCTGATATACTTTGAAATTTTTTAAAGCAGCAAAGGCTAAAAATATTCTGATAGCTTCGAGCCTAGCTACTGGTGCAAAGGTTTCATCATAGTCTATTCCTTCTTCTTGTCTGAATCCTTGTGCAATCAGTCTTGCTTTGTTTCTGACAACTGTTTGATATGAATCCTCGTACGAATGACAAGCAAACACAATTATCGAAATTGCACCCTCAACTCAATAACAAACAAGGATCGATTGTGTTGTCCCGATCTTTTGAAACAAGTAACGATTTGTGATATTCACCTCTAAGCTATTAAAACTTAGCAACAAATATCAACGATGATAAACAATCGAAATTCAAACGAACCTTCAAAGATCTTGTTTTGACAATCCGAGAGAAAAACAATCGACAAACGCCACAAAGATGAAAATCTTTGATAAGTTTGATTTGGTTTTCTTCTTGTGAAGAACAAAGCTAAAAGATTTGAAAATTGAGAGAATCTCAATGTATTTGATATCAATATTCAATGATCTCGTTCATCCCCCTTACAATACATTATATAAACAATAAAAATAAGAAAAGTTGTGTGAAAAGGTTTAAATAAGATAACTAGCAACTTTGACACGGAAGTGCGCGCGATAGCACGGAAACACGCGCAGGGGCGCGCCTTGTTCTGCTTGTGCGCACGGTCGCGCCAAGACACGCGCAGGGGCGCGCGGATGAATGCTCGCGGTCGCGCCGAGACACGCGCAGGGGCGTGCGGTATGAATGCGCACGGTCGCGCGCGCGGTACTGCCTCATGCGCACGACAGCGCCGATTCTGGTGCGGGGGCGCGCGTGCTGCTGTCCTCATGGTCTTTTATCACTTGAATGACATTCCAATTACTTCCATTATTGTGGCCATGTTCCCCAAGTGCCTCTAATTTAGACACTCCATTTGTTGAACTTCCTTGGTAGCTCACCATGAATCCTTGAAGTGCTTCTTTAAACTTCTTGCTACGTCCTCTCGTTATAGGTCCTTCGGGAAACTCCAACGACTCCCATGCCTTCTTTGACGCTTGACCATCCATGTTTACATCATCCTCCCCTTCTTGAAAAGGATTTGTCCTCAAATCTTGATCATCTCCTACATCAAACAATGAAAGATCACTAACATTAAAAGTAGAACTGACATTGTACTCACCTGGTAAATCTAGTTTGTAGGCATTGTCGTCAATCTTTTCAAGCACTTGAAATGGTCCATCACCCCTAGGTAGGAACTTCGAACGTCGCTTTTCTGGAAATCTTTCCTTCCTAAATGCAACTACACCCAATCTCCCTTTTCAATAACCATCTTTTTCCTTCCCTTGTTGGCTTGATTCGTGTATTGTAAATTCTTCTTCTCGATATTATTCTTGACCTTCTCATGCAAACTTCTTACGAATTCAGCTTTCTTCTTGCCATCCATGTTCAACCTGTCACTCACAGGCAAAGACATCAAATCCAAAGGAGTTAAAGGATTAAAACCATAAACAGTCTCAAATGGTGAATAATTCGTAGTAGAATGCACGCTACGGTTAAAAGCAAACTCAACAAATGACAAACATTCTTCCCAATTTTTCAAGTTCTTTTTTAGTATAGCACGCAAAAGTGTTCCAAGAGTTCTATTAACAACTTCAGTTTGTCCATCCATTTGAGGATGACATGTAGTAGAAAACAACAGTTTTGTGCCAAGTTTAGCCCACAAAGTTTTCTAAAAGTAACTCAAAAATTTAACATCTCGGTCAGATACAATAGTCCTAGGCATACCATGCAACCTAACGACTTCCTTAAAGAACAAATCTGCAATGTTGGATGCATCATCGGTTTTATGACAAGCAATAAAATGTGCCATTTTAGAGAACCTATCAACAACAACAAATATTGAATCCCTCCCCTTCTTAGTCCTTGGCAAACCTAAAACAAAATCCACAGAAATATCAATCCACGGTTTACTAGGAACAGGAAGTGGTGTATACAATCCATGTGGTTGTGTTCTAGACTTAGCTTGTCTACAAGTAATGCACTTTTCACACACACGCTCAACATCACGTTTCATATGTGGCCAATAAAAATGCTCATGCAAACAACTCAAAGTTTTAGCCACACCAAAGTGCCCCATCAAACCACCACCATGTGCCTCCCTCACAAGTAATTCACAAATTGATGACTTAGGAATGCACAATATATCTTCTCTAAATAAAAACCCATTATGAAAATAAAATTTATCATGTGAACCATGCATACATGTTTCAAATATCTCCTTAAATTCCTCATCCAACAAATACAACTATTTCATATGTTCAAATCCCAAGATTTTCGACTCCAAGGTAGAGATTAATACGTACCTCCGTGATAGTGCGTCGGCCACTACATTATCCTTACCTTGTTTGTATTTGATTATGTAGGGAAATGTTCCTATGAATGCCACCCACTTGGCATGTCGCTTGTTAAGTTTCTGTTGTCCCCTAAGGTATTTTAGAGACTCATGATCGGTATGGATCACATACTCCTTAGGCCTCAAGTAGTGTTGCCACACCTCCAAAGTCCTCACAAGCGCGTACAATTCCTTGTCATACGTTGGATAGTTCATCGCTGCTCCATTGAGTTTCTCACTAAAGTACGCCACTGGTCGTACTCCTTGCATCAAAACCCCACCAATACCTATACCTGAAGCATCACATTCAATTTCAAAAGTATTAGAAAAATCAGGCAAAACAAGTAAAGGCGCATTAATTAATTTTTGTTTAATAATATTAAAAGACTTCTCTTGCTCCTCGCCCTAATGGATGGAACGTTCTTCTTAATTATTTCCGTCATCGGTGCCGCCAGTGTGCTAAAATCTTTTACAAACCTCCTATAGAAGCTTGCAAGACCATGAAAGCTTCGAACTTGACTAACATTAGCAGGCGTTGGCCAATCTCGAATAGCACTTACCTTGTCCTCATCCACTTGTATCTCCTGTGAACTTACCACAAAACCAAGAAAGACAAGTTTGCTTGTACAAAAATCACATTTCTTAAGATTAGCATATAAATGTTCATCCCTAAGTGTGATCAGTACAAATCTCAAATGTTCAACATGCTCTTCTAAATCTTTGCTATACAAAAGAATATCATCAAAATAAACCACAACAAATTTCCCAATGTAAGCACGCAAGACATGATTCATCAACCTCATAAAGGTACTAGGAGCGTTTGTTAAACCAAAAGGCATTACCATCCACTCATATAACCCATATTTGGTTTTAAATGATGTTTTCCACTCGTCACCTTCCTTTATCCTAATCTGATGATAACCACTCTTCAAGTCAATTTTACTAAAAATACATGCACCATGCAACTCATCTAACATATCATCTAATCTAGGTATGAGATGCCTATACTTGATGGTTATGTTATTAATTGCCCTACAATCCACACACATACGCCATGAGCCATCTTTCTTAGGAACTAGTAAAATAGGTACAGCACAAGGTGACATAGACTCACGCACAAAGCCCCTATCTAACAACTCACTTACCTGTCGCTGAAGTTCCTTAGTCTCCTCCGGATTGCTCCGATAAGCTGGGCGATTTGGTAATGCACTCCCGGGTACCAAATCAATTTGGTGCTCAATCACGCTTAATGGTGGTAGTCCTTGAGGTAGCTCCTCCGGAAATACATCTTCAAATTCCTGCAAAAGTGAAATAACAATGCTCGAAGAGGTTCCGGCTATATCACTTGTGTTAAGGAGAACCTCCTTGTAAAGAATCAATACAAGTGGTTCACGTGTGTACATTAATTGCTTCAACTCACTCTTTTGGGCCATATATATTTTCTTTTTGGCCTCTTTCCTCTCATTTTCTTTTCCCTCATTTTTATTTTGTATGGCTATATCACTTTTTCTTTTAGCCATCTCATTTTTGTTTTCAAAGGCCATCTCATTTTTTAATTCACTCTTTGTTTCGGCCTCATCTCTATTTTTTTTTTTAATTGGTCCTCCAATACTTGCTTTGGGGACCAAGGAAGTAAAACAATGGGTTCTTTCTTGAGTACAAAAGAATATTTATTTCTAAACCCATCATGTGTCACTTGCCTATCATATTGCCATGGTCTCCCTAACAAAATATGACAAGCATGCATTGGCACCACATCACACAACACCTCATCAATATACTTCCCAATCGAAAACACAACCAAAACTTGTTTGTTCACTTTCACTTCAGCACAGTCGTTCAACAACTGTAGCCTATATGGGTGAGGATGTTTCAAAATAGGCAAACTCAAATTTTCAACCATCTCAAGACTAGCAACATTTGTATAACTTCCTCCATCTATAATAAGATTGCAAACTTTGCCATTGACAAAACACCTAGTATGGAATAAGTTTTCCCTTTGGTTTGTTTCTTCTTCTTTGACTTGGGTACTCATTATACGCCTAGTCACTAACGCTTCACCCACAACTGCCTCATATCCCTCATCAGGATCCTCTAATTCAGGCATCTCATCTTCACCCTCTCCATCATCTCCCTCACTATGAGATTCATACTCCCCATAATTATTCAACACCATCACCTTTTTATTGGGACATTGGCTAGCAATATGTCCAACTCCTTGACACCTAAAACATTTAATATCTCTAGAACGATTAATAGGAGTTTCAGGTTTACCTTGCATTCCCTGCTTAGGTGCCTCCTGTTTAATGTCAACTTTGGGCTTGACCACTACCTTGCTTTCTTCACGTTTAACAACGTTGGAACGCCAAGATGTTGATGTATTCCCAGATTGTGTGGTACGACCAACTCCTCTCCTCTTGAATTGTTGCTCCACTTTTATCGCCATCAGCACCATTTCATCTAGATCCAAATAGTGTCTAAGCTCCACTTGGTCTTGAATTTCCCTGTTCAATCCACACAAAAAACGAGCCATAGTAGCCTCACTATCCTCCTCTATGTTTGCTCTAATCATGACTACTTCCAACTCTTTATAGTAGTCCTCAACACTCTTCACACCCTGTCTCAAAGTTTGTAACTTCTTAAACATTTCTCTATAGTAGTGATTTGGTACAAACCTCTTCCTCATTACGCTTTTCATCTCAGCCCAAGTTTCTATAGGCCTCTCATTGCATCTTCTCTTAGTGGTCACTAATTGATCCCACCAAATAAGTGCATAATCAACAAATTCAACCACGGCCAACCTAACCTTCTTTTGTTCGGAATAATGGTGACAATCAAACACAAATTCAACTCGCTTTTCCCATTCTAAATAAGCCTCTGGATCCGACTTACCATGGAACGACGGAATTTTCATCTTAATGCTACCTATGTTATTATCTTCCTTATTCCCATCATCGTACCTACCCCGTAAGGCTTCTCTTCTTCCCTACCAAATCCTCTACCTCTTCCTCTCCTACCCCAGTTCTCGTTTTGACTCTCCTCTTCTCCTTCCAAATCATAATCATCCTCTTCTTCTTCCACTCTACCCAAACTTTTTGGCTTAGATTTATTTTCATTCGTACTAACCTCAAGCCTATGCAACCTCTCATATAAAGGATCCAACTCGGCCCTCATCATTCTACTAAAATGCCCAAATAACGCCTCCTTAGACAACCCCTGATTTGAACTCTCTCCTACTTCCCTCTCTATTTTAATTTCAGATTTTGTACCTGCAATAAAATGTTAGTAGAAATAAAAGATTTTTCCTCACCCAAATTCTCACGATCACTCCAATGGAAATTCACTCGACTCACCTTTTTTTTTCTCACTACAAAATACTCACCGGTCACTCCAAAGAAATAACGCTCGCACTCAAGTGTTTTCACTCGAATTTGATAGTTCTCTCTAAGATGTGCTCAAGCTTTGTACTTGTATATCAAAATAACAAGATTCAACTTGTGGACACTCGCAACTGTCTCACTTAGACTGTGCAAAGCCAAGAAATTTGATATTTTTTTTATTGTACTCGAAAATATATGGTGCTCTCGAAAATTCCAAGGAACAAACACAGAATTTTCGAAAATTCACAGATCCACAAAAACTAAGAACGATATGATAACGCAGATCTTAAAACAGAACAAAAGATAACATGGATGATAACAGAAACGAAAGGATAACAATGATCTGAAAACACAACGAAATTTTATAAAGATCTGAAAATATAAACAAAAGCATAACACAGATATGATAACAGAACGGATTTCTATTTTTTATTTTTTTAGACAGATCTGAAAATGAAGAACAAGATACTTACTTGAATTCAATGAGCCAACGCACTGATACCAAATGATACGAATCCTCGTACGAATAAGAAGCAAACACGATTATCGAAATCGCACCCTCAAATCAAAAACAAACAAGGATCGATTGTGTTGTCCCGATCTTTTGAAACAAGTAACGATTTGTGATATTCACCTCTAAGCTCAACAAATATCAACGATGATAAAAAATCGAATTTCAAACGAACCTTCAAAGATCTTGTTTTGATAATCCGAGAGAAAAACAATCGACAAACGCCACAAAGATGAAAATCTTTGATAAGTTTGATTTGGTTTTCTTCTTGTGAAGAACAAAGCTAAAAGCTTTGAAAATTGAGAGAATCTCAATGTATTTGATATCAATATTCAATGATCTCTTTCATCCCCCTTACAATACATTATATAAACAATAAAAATAAGAAAAGTTGTGTAAAAAGGTTTAAATAAGATAACTAGCAACTTTGACACGGAAGTGTGCGCGGTAGCATGGAAACACGCGCAGGGGTGCGCCTTGTTCTGCTTGTGCGCGCGGTCGCGCCAAGACACGCGCAGGGACGCGCGGATGAATGCGCGCGGTCGCGCCGAGATACACGTAGGGGTGCGCGGTCACGCCGGATTACGCGCGTTCGCGCGCGCGGTGCTACCTCATGCACGCGGAAGCGCCGATTCTGGTGCGGGAGCGCGCATGATGCTTTCCTCATGGTCTTTTATCACTTGAATGACATTCCAATTACTTCCATTATTGTGTCCATGTTCCCCAAGTGCCTCTAATTTAGACACTCCATTTGTTGAACTTCCTTGGTAGCTCACCATGAATCCTTGAAGTGCTTCTTTAAACTTCTTGCTACGTCCCCTCGTTATAGGTCCTTCGGGCAACTCCAACGACTCCCATGCCTTTTTTGACGCTTGACCATCCATGTTTACATCACTGTTCCTTCTTCATTTAGTTTGTTTCTGTATACCCACCGGGTTCCAATGACAGCTTGGTGAAATGGTCTAGGTACAAGAAAACAAACTTTATTCCTCTCAAATTGATTCAGCTCTTCTTGCATAGCTTCTATCCAATTGGGATCTAGAAGAGCTTCTTCAATCTTCTTTGGTTCATCTTGAGAAATAAAAGCAGCATGCATGTATTCATTCATCATCTGTCTTCTGGTCCTTAACGGAGCTGTTGGATTTCCAATCACCAAAGATGGAGGATGAGATTTTCTCCAAATAAAAGGATTTAGATTATCTTTATGTAAAACAGTAGATTGTTTTGGAATATCAGCTGTTGGTTCTGGAATGTCAGCTGCTGGTTCTGCCATAAGAATGTCTGGTTCTGGATTTTGAATATCCTTGACACTTGCTTCTGCATCATCTTCATTGTCTAGTTCTAGATGAACCCTGTCTAACCTGTTACTTAGATTAGATATGTTATTAATCTCGGGAGCACTGCTGTCTTCATCAAAGACAACATGAATAGATTCTTCAACATTGAGTGTTTTGATAAACATAAAAATTGTACATTAATTAAATGTTTTATAATATAAATATATAGTTTTTAGTTTTATTAAATGTTTAAATATTATATGTTTCATAATAAATTGTATAAAATATAAGTTGTTGTGTAATTACAAGTTTTTACTATTTTTTATAGGTTCGATAAAACATATTTTTTACAGGTTCGATAAAACAAGAATAAACTTGGCGTTTCAAATGGGATTAAGATGATTCTTGGACCTGTAGAAAGTTGATGTTAATATCTATAATATTGATGGCAAGCATGAGATAAAAATCTTCTCACAAGTGGGATCAAATTAAGCAACAAATAAAGTTACCAAAGGAGTGGCAGTTTTACCATGCTCTAGTATTTTGACCATATCTCTCAAATCAATTGGTCAAATGGTTTAAAAAAAATACCACAACTAGACAACTCAATTATCCACATGTTTCTTTTTATGTGAAGAAGCAAATTCGAAGAAGAAGATTTTCAAAAGTGATGTGTAATATAATATAATATCTTGGAACACCAATGAAGACTTTTGTGTAAAAAAATAATATTTTATTTGTGGTTGTCTCCCCAAATTTGGCTATAAATAGGGGTGCATTGTAATGTATTGAGATATCCCTCATTCTATGAACAAACCTTTGAATTCATAATATTTTTCTCTATATTTTTCTTTTATTTCTTCATTTAAATATAATTAGCATGTTAATTTCATATTCAAAGTTTTACACTTTGAATAATGAATAGCTAACTTCCTAAAGTTGAGATGAAAAGGTGAAACTCTTGGCATTATAATAAGGTTACTAAAAGGTAAGAATAAATGTTTTATATTATTTAATCATTATTTATTGTTTATGATATATTTATTTCTTTAAGCATTTTTATACCCTACTTATAAGTGGGAGTTTTGATTTATTGTTGCTATATGTTACACTAAATTCTTGGAACCATTTAAATGTTAGTTTGGTATTACCAACCATTTAAAGTGGATGCCTTGATTTATTATATATGAATATATTATAATATTAAATTACTTGGAACCATTTAAATGTTTGTTTGGTTTTACCAACCATTTAAAGTAGGAACCTTGATTTACTATATATAAATATATCATAATATTAATTTCTTGGTACCATTTAAATGTTTGTTTGGTTTTACCAACCATTTAAATTGGGAACCTTGATTTAGTGTTTACAAATATATATAGCACAATAAATACTTGACCACATTTATAAGTTTTGGTATATATTATATACTTATGAGATAATAATATATAACATAATATAAATATGATTATTTAATATATTGGAACCATTTTATTAAGTGGATTTCAATATTGTTCGTTAATTTAACTTTATTAAAATACCAAGAGTGGATCCTTTAATCTCAACTACTTAAATTAAAATTTGAACAATTAAAATTTATCCATTAAAGATTCAAACAATTAAAATTAAAAAGAAACAAAAACTAAAACAAAACAAAAAGACATTGTAGTGGACTTGTAATTACCTTAGCTTCCCTGTTGATACGATATTCGGACTCACCGAATTATACTACTTGTGGACAACCTGCTCTTGGGAGTGCAACAATCAGAGTCGCAACATGTTTTATTATTGAAAATTCTAAATGCCTTACTAACTGCTGAGTATCCAAGAAATATTCCAGCATCAGATTTTGAATCAAATGCAGCTAAATGATTTTTACCATTATTATGCACAAAGCATCTACAATCGAAAACATGAAAATAAGATACATTCTGTTTATTCCCTTTCCATATTTCGTAAGGAGTCTGATTATTCCTCTTGTTGATCATTGTTCTGTTTTGTGTGTAGCAAGCAGTATTAATAGCTTCTGCCCAGAAGCGCTGAGAGATGTCTGCATCTGCTAGCATTGTTCTAGCAGCTTCTTTAAGTGTTCTGTTTCTCCTCTCAGCTACTCCATTTTGTTGGGGTGTCCTGACAACTGAATATTCATGATGAATGCCCTGTTCATCTAGATATATCTCAAGAGTCTTGTTAGTAAATTCAGTACCTCGATCACTTCTGATTCTAATGACAGAAACTGATT
Source organism: Primulina eburnea (assembly GCF_022965805.1). Taxonomy (NCBI): domain Eukaryota; kingdom Viridiplantae; phylum Streptophyta; class Magnoliopsida; order Lamiales; family Gesneriaceae; genus Primulina; species Primulina eburnea. The sequence goes on from NC_133114.1 coordinate 6,829,402, forward strand.
TTTCATTTTGAATCTTTTCCAGAAGTTTGATCAGAAGGCTATTGGTTTGATCTTTTCCAGCAAGAAAGATTACCCAAGTAAATCTAGAGAAATCATCAATAACAACAAGGGTGTATCTCATTCCCCCTAAGCTCATGATAGGAATTGGACCAAATAAGTCCATATGCAATAATTCTAACACCTTGAGGATGATTTGCTGCCTTTATTTTTGAAACTAGATCTGACTTGCTTACCAAGTTGACATGCAGAACATACACGATTCTTAACAAAATTTATGTCTGGCAATCCATTGACTAAGTTCTACTTTCTGAGATTGTTGATAGACTTGAAATTCAGGTGATTCAATCTCTTGTGCCACAGCCAGTTTTTATCAATTAGAGATACAACTAAACATGTAGGAGCAGTGATATGATCTATGTTCCATGAAATTTTATAGGTGTTGCCTTTTCTGACTCCGGTTAAAACAGTAGAGTCATCAGAATTTTTAACTGTGCAAGTGTGCTTCTGGAAAGCTACCGAAAATCCATTATCACATAATTGACTAATACTGATCAAGTTATAACAAATATTTTCAACTAAGAGCACATCCTTAATAGTGATGTTACCATGGATAATCTTACCCTTACCCATGGTTTTACCTTTTGAGTTGTCCCCAAAGGTTATCTCTGGTCCAGCACAACTCACTATTTCTGATAGTAGACTCTTCTGTCCAGTCATATGTCTGGAACATCCACTGTCCAAATACCATGTTGGGCTACTGATCTTGGCTTTCTTCACCTGTACCTGCAAACACAAGTTTTAGTATCTGATACCCAATCTACTTAGGTCCAAGCCTTATTAGTCCCTTTGGAACCCACATTTGTACAATTCTTGTACTTCGGGTATCCATGGAGGTGTGTGCAACAAAGAGTCTGTTATTTCTAATATTATGCATCTTAGCATGTTGTTCTTCTCTTCTGTTTCTGCTGTCTGGACTGTATCTCTTCTGAACAGTTCTAGAATTGTAGTACTGGTAGTTTTTAACCTTCATAGGAGGTTGTCTTCCTGAGTTGAATCCTCTACTAGATCCAGAACTCTGGTCCACTCTTTCCTTAGGTTTAACATAACCCAGACCATAATGCATCCTTTTGTTCATCTGATTTACATTCCTTTCAATTGAAGCAGTAGGTAGTTCTGGTTTCTGTACCACACTGGATTTCACAAAATGAATGTACTTCCCTTTGCACATATCCAGTTCTGGCTTAGTATTCATTTCAGAAGTGCCTTCATCATTACAAAATCCGAGACCACTCCTGTCTCCAGATTGTTTTTGTAGCTCTTGCATCTTTTCGAGTGAAATAGAGGAATTGTTCCAAGCATTCACCAGTAGCGATAACTTCTGGTTTTCAGAGAGCATCGTCTGGTAATCTGCTTTTACTCTTTCATTCTCAATTTTTAATTTACTCATCTAAACTTGTAAATCATTACAGCTGTTTACTTGCAAGCAAGTTAACTTACTGTTCTGATCTCTTAAGTTATGGTTTTCAATCTTAACTTCCTCGAATGATTGAGAAAGTCTTGAATACTCTTCTACCATGTCGTGTAATGCTTTGACTAAATCAGTGCGTGTAAATTCATCAGAGTCAAAGTCAAATACCTCTCCGGATGTCTAGGTTGATTCAGTTTTTGCCATCAGACATTTGATCTCATCTTCATCATTGTCACTTGAATGGCTTTCAGGAACCAGAAGATTCGGAACTTGAGTCTGCCCATTTGGAATTACTTTCTTCTGCAATCATTGCCTTTTTGTCTCTTCCGGTCTTTTTATCATTGCGTTTGACACCCTTCTTCTTCTGGTCATCCTTCTTTGGTTTTGGACAATCAGCAATGAAGTATCCAACTTTGCCGCAGTTAAAGCATGCCATATCACCAGATGGTGATTCCTTTTTGAAGTTGCAGTTGGGACTTTGAATTGTTCTGTGATTCTTTCTCATGAATCTGTAAAACTTCTTAACAAATAATGGCATTGCGTCATTACTTATCTGTTCAGCGCTTCTCTCAGAAGTAATTTCTATAGCAGTAGTAGAGGATGAACTTGGGGCAACTGTAGCAGTAGTGTTAACAGTAGCTGCGAGAGCTTTGGTTGGTGGAATTGCTAAGGGCTCTTCTCCACTTCGAACTTCAAGTTCAAACTCATATGCCTTCAGGTCTGAGAACAATTCATGTAGTTCTAACTTGTGTAGATCCCTGGAAGCTCTCATTGCCATTGTTTTGACGTCCCATTATCTGGGTAGGGCTCTCATTATCTTTAGTGCAATTTCTCTATTGCCAAAATCTTTCCCAAGAGCTGAGAGTTCATTGACAAGACTGCTGAAGCGTTCATCAAATTCATTCATAGTTTCTCCAGTCTTCATCTTCATATTCTCAAACTTCTGCATGGCTACAGACAATTTTTTTTCCTTAGTTTCTTCGTTTCCTTCACAGATCTGAATCAATTTTTCCCAGATTTCCTTGGCAATCGGACATTTGATTTTGCTGAAGGTATTTTTGTCGAGTGTCTTGTACAGAATGTCCTTTGCAACGTTGTCAAGATTGGCTTTCTTCTTGTCCTCACTTGTCCATTCATATCTTGGTTTTTCCAGCATCTGAGGTGCACCTTCGGTGATAGCAACAGCTGGATTTGGCTTTAAGATCTTTAATGGAACATCTGTGATGACATACCACATGTCATCATCTTGGGCCGCAAAATGAGCTTGCATTCTGATTTTTCAGTCATCAAAGTCTTCTTTTGAGAACATTGGAATTTTGCTGAAATGAGCCATGTCTGTTAAATATTTTTCAGAACAAGAATAACCGGCTCTGTACCACTTGTTGAGGATCGGGTTGAGTTTAGAGGGGGGTGAATGAACTCAACGACAAACTTAATCGATTTTTCAGAATGATGTGCTAGAATCCTGTTAGAGATGCTAGCGATTCTTTGTTCAAGTTTAAAGACCAGCAGATCACAAGATAATGTGCGGAAACGATCTGTTGGTTAGTGTGTGAAAAATAGTAAAGCAGAAAAGCAGTAGATGGCACATGGTTTGTTTATGGAAGTTCGAAGATGTGGGGACCCGGACGCTAATCAAGTTCTTAATCATAATTGGGACTAATTAATCAATTAAAAACAGGGTCTAAAATTTTTTTTTTAAAATTGCGGAACGTAGTGACATACAACATATATACATATCAGTATATAAAATACAAATCCTGTATTTCAACATTTATTCAAACTAGGGTTTAAAACTAAAGTCAAGTGTTTAACCCTACATCTAGTCCAAGTCCGGTGCCACCACTCTAATCACGATCTAGCTCTTCATCTCTTCGACCCTGGACCTGTCCCACCTGTTGTCAAGTACACATACAGACAAGACAACAGCCGGATATACCGGTGAGAATAAATCCCAGTATAAATCAATGAAACATGCAATCATATAAACAAATATAAAGCATGAAATCAGGTAACATGATTATGTATCAAAATCTGAAACATAAACAATATCAAATCAAACTGTCGACACATAATTCAGACTAGACTCAATCCTAGTCTAGGGATCCCGGTTTCCAGATGTGGTATTCCTATATCGAATTCCGTAAAGGATGGAACCATAGTCTCTATTACTCGATATAACCAGTGCCCTGGTATTCCTATATCGAATTCCGTAATAGAAGAATTCCAATACCCTTTACTCGATATAACCAAATATGGTGTTCCTATATCGAATTCCGTAATAGATTCCATTACTCGATATAACCAAACATCCAGTGTCCTGACCTAACCGTCAAGGACTGTAGCTCTATCGCTAGCATCCTATCTTGTGACATCGTGCAATGTGCCGTGGCGATACCACCACTATCCGGCACTTCTGTCACAAGATAACTTGTCTAATACCTGTCATCTAAATTCAAGAGAACAAGTACATCAATCAATGTAATGCAAATATCCATGCAATAAAATAAAGTATGTGATTTAGGGAAACCCAAGTCTAAACCGACTCAAGTCCATCTCCCAATACCACATCGACTTATACCTTTCGTTGCAGTCTCGGTTCCTGGCTCAGTCGAAGTCCTCAACTCACAGCCTGTCTGATAATGACAATACCAATAATCTCATGTCAATATACCACTCCAATTGATAACAATCTGATCAATCTGGATTTAATTCAAAATCACAGTATAACGGTACAATTTCAGTATCTTCGTCAATACAACATCACCAGATAATAGTTACAATCCATAACCCATATCCAGTACAAGCCATAATCCAATCACAATTCAAATCTGTCTGGTATAACTTAATATACCTTAAAAATTTATAACAATTCCATAATCAGTCCGTTTCTTAATCTGACTTCGCTTCTACGATGTCTAACATGTCAAGAACATCATATATGAATTCCATTCAATTATGACAATAGCATAATTTCAAAGCATGTCAAAACGTAGCAAAACTTACATCAAAGTTTAGCCTACGTCGCTAGGAACTCGGTACCGAAGTCGGATTCAAAATCAGACGGACGGATTTCTCAGAAAAGGCGTAAGGATTTTCAACAACTTTCCTCGACCCTCTTCTCTCGATTCTGATTTATGAGGAAATGTCTTGCATGTATATATATATATATACACACCTCGCGCATGCCTCAAGCCAAGTGGCTTAATTCTCATATTCCACGTCTCGCGCTCGGGCGGTGGCAATCTACCGCTCGGGCGCGAGCTCGGCGCTCGGGCGGTTAAAATCTACCGCCCGGGCGCGAAGGATTCTGTCCGCATACATCTGCGTTGGCGCTCGGGCGGTCATAAACTACCGCCCGGGCGCCACCTCCTCTGCCCGGAGCATACTCTTGTTACACAATGGCGCTCGGGCGGTCATTTTCTACCGCTCGGGCGCCAACAGTTCTGTCCGAAACTTACCCAAGTCATGTGTACTCTTATTTCGTGTCCCGATTAATCCTTTCGTAATCATATCAAATTATAAATCCATAATTACAGATTACTCGGATTAAATTTCCGGGCATTACAGAAGATGAGTCTTCTACGTCTCCCCTTCTTCTGTTTCCAGAAGGTATCACTAAAAGACTTTGGTGAATACAGTACAACAGTCGTACACACCCACTCCAACAGGACTAACCCTTCGCCTACTGAAACTCTTAGTTTTACAACTCGACTACTTGAATGATCTTAAGTTCTGGAAATGACTCTTTTCCAGTTACAAATTCTTCTATTAATGAGATAGTGAAGTGAATAACCTAATAACAGATAACGAAAACAGCTAGCACAATATGATCTCGAATGATCTAAAGTATACAATGAAGCGTGTGCTGCTTTTTCAGTGTTGAGCTTTTAAGATAACTGAAAGTTCTAGCGATGCTCGAATGATATTTTTCTGATTGAGATTCGTTCACTTCACGTTTTTTGAAAAGTCCTTCGTCTCCATATATAGGCTTTCTCCAACGTTCTAAAAACTGAACGGCTCTTTTGATTTTTCAGTGGTTCAGTTTTATTGCTGAAAATGGACCCTGCAGAATACATTAAAGCAATCAGTCTCAGTTCATAACAAAAATGGTAAGCCGTCTTAAATGTTCTCGTACATCATTTAATGAAATTTAATGAAGCAATAAATGCTAGTATCACGTTAATAGATCAACGGTAATATTTAAAGACTTGAGATTCGCAAAATTCTGCTAGTGTTTATTTCGAGTTTTGTATTCCTTCTAGTTCTTGTTATAGCTAAGAAGTCACTTGTTAAGTAGATTAAGCAGTACTTGATAAGTGCTGCTACTGGTTTTAGCGCGGTATAAGTGCTTCTGGTTTTCTGCTTATTTACATCTATTGGTTTTGTACTTAAGCCAGCATCTACTGGTTTTTACTAGCATCTCCACAACAAAATTAAGTCTAACAAAGTATTTGAAAAAAAATAATAAGGGAAGTCACGCCTACTTGGTAGGCGTGTCTTCCTTTTCTTTTTTTTTAACAATAAGGCTAATTTTTTTTTTTTTACAATAACGCAAATTATTAATGGAAATGTGCAAATTATCAAAAAAATAATAAGAGAAGACACTTCTTTACAAAAATTAGTAATGAATAAAAAATCGCATAATTATTAAATTGAAAAAAAAATTAAATAATACTACAAAATTAGTCTAACATGAATAATAATTTCATTTATAAATTTAATATTTAAAATAATAATTTATGTTAGTATACATACCTTAATATAAGTTGGAACTAAGAAAAATATGAGAAGAGTGAATGAAATGAGAGAATCAAATATTCAATTTATAGAAGAAAATTTATAATATTATAATGAATTCGAAATTATTAAAGTTATATTGTTGCAGTTTTTAATACATGTGTTTAGGCCGCGTGCAACTATGAAACAATCAAAGCTTATAAGTGTATTTTGTTTTTTTTAAAGGTAAAAGTAAGTCAGTTACTTAGAAAAAAATTTATAGACGGCATGCAACAAGCAAGTCACGCCTATTCAATAGTCAAATAGGCGTGACTTACTTAAAAAAAAAATTATTACACATCACGCCATCTACTTGATTTTTTTTTAAAAAAAATAGATCAGATGGCGTGACTTGTATTTTTTTAAAAAAAAAAATTTGTAACTCAAGCCTCTTCAACAGGCGTGACACGTTAGTTTGTCATGTTATTTTTTCTTTATTTTATAAAAATATTAAAAAATGTGCGGTAAACGATTTAAAAACCCATATATATTGTGTCAATCCATGTGTTCACATCCATGTCTCCCATATATATTGTGTCAATCCATGTGTTCACATCCATGTCCATAAATGAAGCGACATACATATATTAGATGTTATTAAATATATTCAAATTACATATTCAAGCCATTGATCGTGTGTATATATATATATATATATATATATATATATATATATATATATATATATATATATATATATATAAAAGCTAATAATGTTTTACTCATTACGTGGCATATGAGTTAAAAAATTATTGTCACCTTTTCAACTATTTTTCTTTCAAAATTCTAAAATATGAATAGATGAGTTTGGCTATGGATTGGACCTCTGACCTGCCCCTAGGGGTGAGTAAGATTTCGGTTTAATCGAATTAATCGACCGAACCGAGCCAATTTGGAAATTCGGTTCGGTTATTTCGCAAATCCGGTTTTCAAATTAAAAAAAAAACTCGGTTATATCGGTTAATTAGGTTCGGTTACGGTTTTCAAAATTTTAGAATCGGTTAACCGAATTAACCTATATAATAAATACTATTATTTAATAAATTTTTATATATTTTTTAATTTTTAATTTTAAAATCGATTTAATATGTATTAATTGTGTTCAAATAAAACTTATACATTTGTGATGTGTGTGATTTTATTTTTTATGCATTTGTGTAGATTGTAGCATTCAAGAAAAATTACATATATAATTAAAGTTAAATCACAATTTTTTTTAAAAAAAACTAATCGGTTAATTCGGTAACCAATTTTAATTCTATACGGTTTTCATCGGTTATGGAAAATAATTCGGTCGGTTCGGTTATGACTAAATATTTCAGTTCGGTTCGGTTCGGTTCGGGTTCGGTTATGACTATTCGGTTCGATCGGTAACCGAATCGATCGAATGATCACTCCAATCCGCTCCCCACCATCCACCCCAATTTAAAAAATAATGCAATTATTTTACAATTGTCGTGTTCAACAAAAATTATTTATTCAATAATTTAACCGAACGCCCTTCTAATTTTCAAGGAAAAAAAAAGTTTAAATAACATTTTAAAAAATAAGAATATTCCATTAAAAAATTTAAAAATAATAAAAATATAATATAAATTCTAAATCAATTTATCTAAATTTTCCTGCCTCTGTTTCTTTGATTTGTACAAATTTTTTTTTTATCATGACAACATGTTGAGTTAAACGTGCATGAGTGAGAGTAGTACTGGGATGTGTGACATTTCGAGAAGTTTTCATGTGTCAAGCTGCTGACGTTGTGCCGCTTGATCTGGTTGGTTAAATAGGTCGTAAAAGAGTGATACCAGATCTTAACGGGTAATATTGTCTCTGCTGGGGACAGGACCGACGGTAGGGAAAGGGTAATACTGATCTATAAAGGATATGAGACATCAACAGCAGATAGACACGCACTTCCTTGGACTCATGGGCCTAACAGCTTGACCCATTAGCACCAAGTAGGTACACTTTGCGCTGCCACAAGTATAAAGAAATAAAGTTGCGCATTGGCTAACAGCTATAATTTTTGGCCTAGTGGTAAGCGTTTGATCATAACACAAAATTTATGAATTCCAGATTTGTATGATGCTTATCTTTTAAATTTTAAAAAAAATTGGTTGCTATGAAATACGTTATGGGTAAAGTTGTTTAGCCCAAATATTGAAAACCCATTAACTATAAAGTCCTGCAGAATATGAGAAGGCCCAATGAACAAGCCCATAAAGTGTCAATTGAATACCATGACGGAGGAGGTGATCCACGACGCATCATGGATAGACGTGGAAAATGGCCAAACCGTTTAGGGGAGTTGTACAAAAAATGGGAACGAAAGAATCAAGAACCCCCGACAAAATCAACACAAAAATCTACAGCAAAGCCCTGCAGAATTCTCTCAATTCTATGCATGTTTATTTCAATTTTCAGCAGTCAAGTATTTGAATTTTTTACATATTCCTTCAACTTTCTTGTAAAAACGTTGATCAAGTTCATAGTAACATAATTATATTTGATGTTGTTAATGGATCCCTCTTGTAATTTTGTCACATTCCTCATTTTTGTTTGCGTTTTTGAGCCATTTCGAAGGAGTTAGAGCTTACAACCGAATCGAGACCTACAATGTGTGGCAAACGAAGTTAGATTATTTCACAATTTTGGTACGAACACGTGCCTGACACGCCTCGCAATTTTCGTGACAAACAATTTGGCACTCCCGGTGGGACACAATGCCTCCAAAGAGTACTGAGAAATATGAAGGAATTCCTCCATCACAGGGGAAGGGCCATCATTCACAGGAGGAAGAGACTGATGCTGATGGAAGATCAGTGGAGCGATTGGTACAAAAGTTTGAACAAGAGGCTGTGAAGGAAAGAAATTCATTTTCTGGTCGTGAGGGACTTCCAGCAAACATTATGTTGTCCATGGAAAAAAACATCCGTGGGGATTTCAATGAAATAACAAAAGCCTTTACTGATGTTATGATGGAATTTATAGCAGAAATAAGGGAATTGAGGAAGTCTTCGAAAGAAGAAATAAGTCACCAAAAGATGATAAACCTAAGGAAACTGGAACTAAACTGTCTGAAGACCAAGGCCAGGGATCGGTGAGTTCTCAAGCAGGTGAAAATCGCCGCTTGGAGGAATCACCGACTCTGGGGTTTGTTGGGGAAGGAAAGTATACTCCTCCACACAGGAGCGAAGATGAGTTGGATCCGAAACGTCAAAGTTACAGTAATGGTAAATCAGTAGTATAGAATATGTTCGATGTCACTTCTCCTAGCATGTATCCGGGGATGTATGGTGATGGGGGAATGCATGGGTGTTCAGTTCCAGGTTCGGAAAATAACACTCAGGGGGCAAATTATTCCTCGCACCCATTGCGAAAAGCTCCAATCTTGGACTCCGAGACTGTACATGATGTTATTCAAGAGTTGTATGGCCCAGGAGTGAGGCCAATCAACCGACCAGAGTTTCACAAGGCATACCCCGATGTTGTTGATCGTGAAAATCCTTAGCCACGAGGATATCGCATTCCAGACTTTACTTTGTACTCGGGGGAAGACGGTCAATCTAGAGTGGAACATGTGGCGAGGTTTACGACACAGTGTGGGGAACTAGCAAATTTGGATAATTTTTCCAACTACAAGTTATGTTTGTTTCCCAATTCATTGACTAATACTGCGTTTACTTGGTATGCCACACTGCCTCGGAATTCTATTATGACTTGGCATGACATGGAACGCCAGTTCCATACTTAGTTTTTCAGAAAAATACCTGATATCAGTATAGAAGAATTGTCGAGAGTGGTCCAGAAGACGGGGGAATCTGCTAATGATTTCATTTGCAAATTCAAAAGAATGAGAATTAGGTGCAAATTTTTCATTCCAGAATCAGAATATGTGAAAATGGCGCAGCGAGGACTTGGCTTTGAGCTGATAAAGAAATTCCAATTGGTGGAATTCCGCGATATTTATGAGCTTTCTGTCAAGGTATCAGAGTATGAGGAATTATTGCGTGAGGAAAGTCATAAAAAGAAGTTTACTGTTGGTTCTACTTTCAGGAAGTTGAAGAAGTCTCCTTGGCGGAAGTGCTGAATTCTGGATCATGTAGAGTCCCATTGTTAAAGCGCAAGAATGAATAATTTCCTAGAAAAAATGATTTTCAAGTTCAAACACCTTATAACTTTGATGCATCAAAGACAGAAGAATTTTTGGATCATTTGGTGAAGGAAAAATTCATAACCTTCCCCCCATATCAAAACATACACACCAGGGAGGAGATCAAGGGAAGAGACCACTGTAAGTATCACAACTCCTTTAATACTAATGCATGTTGGGCTTTCAAAAATGTCTTGCAAGAAAGAATTAACAAGGGGATCCTGAAATTTCCCGAGAAGAAAGAAACAATGATAGTGGATGAAGGTCATTTTCGCTCAGTGGCCAATGTGAATGTGAGCAATGCTGATTTGCGTTTCTTAAACAATGAGAGGATAAGGGTGGGAGGTTAGGGCAGGTCCATTAGGCCAGGAGTTAATATAAAGAAGTTCTGGGTGCCTCGGAAAATGATGTTTGAAGTAAAGGATAACAAGACAAAAACTTTTCATGGAAAATGCCGTTGTCATAGTGGAGATGATATGTATTATAGTGGGAGGAATACGAGGTACAGAAGGGGATCCATGGCAAAAAGGCCAGAGAAGCAGTACCTCGGAAGGTTTCGTTTCATGGATCAATGAATGGCAAGAAAAATAGTGACCGTCAGTCATTCCAAAAGCTAATACAGAGGTCACCACCTCTAGACACCGATAGTAGATATGAAAGGAAATCTCGTTTTTTTATTCCTCCCAGAGCAATCCCCAATGGCGTATGTAAACGGGTAGAGCATCCAAAGTTCCCAAAACCGCTTTCTCGAACCCAAAAACGACGTTTGTTGAGAGAAAAAGCTTGCGAGCGCAGATCTAAGGTGTAGGAATCACTTAAAGAGAAGAAAAAATTTGGGAGGAAGGCTACTGAAGATAAAGAAGAGGAAGGTGATGACTTGTTGTCGGAGGAAGACAATAACGTGGTCAAGAAAGCTACCTTCATGGTAGGGCAGATTCTTGTTTCATTCGAGTGTGCCACTGGCTCATTAATGTTGCCAGAGGAGTTTAACGCAAAAGGATGTTTGAATCTGATGTATCCACTGGAAACCAAAGTGTTACAGAATCCATTCAAACCAATATTTTGAATGATTGCGTTGGCATTCTTATTGATGAAGAGAAAAGAGTGTTGATAAAGCGACCTACCAATTAGATGACTAAACATATCAAATCACTCTATATTATAGCACGTGTTAATGGAAAACCATTGTCTAGGGTACTGATAGATAATGGGTCTGCTGTCAATATTCTACCCCACAGAATTCCACAGAAGTTGGGCAAAGGTGTGGAAGACATGGTTCCGACAGAAGTCTCTGTGGCATCTTTTACTGGAGAATCCATCAAAACCTTGGGAGTTTTACCAGAAAATGTTACTGTAGGGTCTCGATCCTCTATGTCAGCCCTTTTTGTGGTCAATTCCAGTGCTACTTCCATGCTTTGTTAGGGAGGGATAGGATTCATGCCAATCATTGTGTGACATCCTCCTTGAACCAATTATTGTTAATGTGGAAAGAGGATGAAGTGGAAGTGATACAGGCTGATTCACAGCCGTATCACTCCAATTCCAATACCGTGGAAGCTATATATTATGATGGAACTTTTGGTCCAATTAAGTTTCATAACTACAAGGTGCATGGACAACCAGGAACAGTGTACATGGATACTCAAAAGGTTAAAGAAGCAGTTGAGAATGTTCTCAAACCTACTGTCATGGTCTCTCCTAGACCTATGGTCCGACCTATTATCGATGAGGTCGATGACTAAGTTCACTAAAGAAGAGATGGAAGTCGCTGCAACTTTCGAGTGGAAAGCCAAAATGCAGCATCTGGTGAACGAAGTGCAGCCTCAGGAGTTGTGGGATATCGAGGGGGCTGGACTAATATTTGAGGAGGAATATGGAGGTAGCAAGGAAGGAGAGTTACAAATGGAAAATTTAATCTTAGTTCCGGCTTAGATGAAAGATCGACCGCCGTAGACAAGTGGTTCATAAAGATGGATTAGATGAGAAGTATTGTACAAAGTGGGCTGGATGGCACTTTGGTGAATTTTGTAATATTGACTCACAAGAAAGTTCTGTAAATATGTGAGGAATAGGCTTTTAAGCCATTCTTTGCTGAAGTTGTTTGTAAATAATGATGGAGCATTATGAATAAATAAAATCATTGCTCATAAAATCCGATGTAGTTGATGTATTTTGAGAGGAATATTTGTTGTGTTGGTTGGCCAAATTGATGAAAAGTGAAGTTCATTTATGGCATATCTCGAAACCTTGGGGAGTATTGTTAGAAAAATGTTGTTTAACAGTTGGTTGGTGTTGGGAACGAAATTCCGGCGTTTGACAAAAGTTTGAACAACTGTTTACAGCAACTGAATTGGACTAACTGCTCATCAGTCAACTGATCGCCTCAACTGAAGTTTACTTCATCAGTCAACTGATCCCTCAACTGTACACATCATCAGTTGAAAGCGACAACCAACAAATAGTACAGCCACCTGTGAACTGGTAGTGGCTCGCCGCATTTCAGAAATGAACAGTGTACTATTGTCAGGATATATCGACGTGGCAAATCAACGGGTAGAATATTCAAATATCTTTAATGTTACCGTTGAAAGGGAAGCCTATAAATAGTCGAAGGCAGCAGCTAAAGATACGGTTCTCGCAATTCTCAGTTATCTTACTTGCTGTTACGCTGTAAAAATATCCGTTTACACTCAGACATCAAGCTCACGCCTATCAGTTATATCAGTAGTATTCAAGACTACGTTCTAGAGCTTTCATAGCACTTTGTAATCATTTGATATATTTTTCAAGTTGTGCTAAGATCAGTTACGATCTGTTAGAAGTGTTGTATACTAAGAGTTTCAGTTTTGGCAAAGTGATAAGTCCAAACTGAAGTGGGTCAGTACACTATTTTGTATTTGATCAAATTCTTTTAGTGAATATCCTATCTTCGTGATAGAAGGGGTGACGTAGGAGTTATTCAAGTCTCCGAACATCCAGAAACAAACTGTGTCTTTATTACTCAGTTATCATATTCAGTTAGATACTCTATCTTTCAGTTAGTTAGTTTTCCGCAACTATTTAGTCAGTTTAACTGATTGTTATTGACCGACGGGATATATCGATTCAGTTTATAACATAACTGAAATCAGTTTGTCGAAGAATTGACTAAATTGAGCAGTGTTTATTCAACCCCCCTCTTCTAAACACTCTTCACTCTAGTCACCGATCCTTTCAAGTGGTATCAGAGCAAGTCATATCCTTTCAAAGATTATCTACACTGAAAGTGCTCACTATGTCTTCATTCAACAAAATTCCCATGTTCTCCAGAGAAGATTTCGACGATTGGAAGATCAGGATGCAGGCTCATCTGTCTGCACAGGATGATGACATGTGGTACGTTATAACTGACGGACCCATGAAGATCTTGAAAGCCAATACGGCAATTGCAATCACAGATGGGGCACCGAACCGTATTGAAAAGCCCAGAGATGAGTGGACTGCTGAAGACAAGAGAAAAGCAAATATGGATAATGTAGCAAAAGACATATTGTACAAAACACTGGACAAAGTGACGTTCAGTAAGATCAAGATGTGCAAGACGGCTAAAGAGATTTGGGAGAAACTAATCCAACTCTGCGAAGGCAATGAACAAACCAAAGAGAACAAGCTATCTGTTGCAATACAGAAGTTCGACAACATCAGAATGAAGGTTGGAGAAACAATGCATGAATATGATGAAAGAACCAGCTGCATCATAAATGAACTGAATGCACTTGGAAAAGTGTATACCAATAAGGAAGTGGCATTAAAGGTTATCAGAGGTCTTCCCAAAGAATGGGATATAAAAACCATGGCTATGAGGGAGTCTAAAGATCTGAACAAAGTGGAACTCCATGATCTATTCGCTGACCTAAAAGCATATGAGTTTGAACTGAAAACTCGAGAAGGAGAACCATCTACCCCAGCAGCAACAACTGCTTTAGCTGCTGTAAGATCAGAACCAACTGGTTCAGTTGAAAAAGGCGCAGATCAACTAAGCAATGACGCAATGTCATTATTTATCAGGAAATTCGGAAAATTCATGAGGAAAAATCAAGGAAACTTTCAGAAGCAATACCAAAGAAATTCTAGAGAAGAATCCAATGCATGCTACAACTGTGGCAAACCTGGTCATTTTATTGCTGACTGTCTCAAACCTAAGAAGGACAATCAAGTGTCAACTGAAAGAAAGAAGAAGGTGTATGAGCATAAGAGGAGATCTAAGGATGATAAGAAGCCTTACAGAAAGAAGCATGAGGTACTCTTGGCTGAGGATAGCAAAGCCAAGTGGGCAGAGACTGACAGTGAAGAGTCAGAACCAGAATCCTCTTGCAGCTCTAGTGAAGATGAGGAAGAAGTAAAGTGCTTAATGGCTGATGACACAGACGATCAGTCAAGCAGCCAACAGGTATTTGACTTCAGCTCAACTGATTTCACAAGGGAAGAACTTATTACAACCCTTCACGACATGGTTAGTGAATATCAAAAGCTTGCCTCATCATTTGAAAAGGCCAGAGTAGTGCAAAATGATCCTATTGACAACAAGACAACAACTGATATATCAGTTGAAATGTTGAGTCTAAAAAGGGAGATTGCCGAACTCAATACTGAAAAGAGCAAGAATCAATTAATGATTCAAAAGTTGATGCTTGAAAATTTAAAGGAAACTGAGCTCATTCAAGCTTGGAATAAATCATCCGTTGCACTGACTGAGATACAGAACTCTCAGAAATCATTTACTGATAAAACTGGATTAGGGTTCAGTAATCAGGATGAGATACCTTCCAAAGATATTCAACCAAAACTGAATATGGACAAAGGGAAATATATTCACTTTGTCAAATCAGTTATGGTACAAGAACAAGCAGAGCCAAGTAAACTGATTGAACAGCCAACTCATAATATGAGCAAGGGCAAAAGATGTGGTATTGGTTATAGCCCAAAAGCTGTGACTGACTCACGAAGTCAGCCACCAAAATTTGTCAGCAAAAACTATTCAAGAAGCTATTCCAACTACTACAACAGCAATCCAGTTCAGAAAAAATACTGGCTGAACAATCAGTCGAAAAAGGGCAAATCACATATTGTACCCCCTGCACACCATACACCACACACACACAGACCGGGAAAGACAATTTGGAATACAGCAACTGGACGGTCAGTCAGACTGATCCAAGTTTGGATTCCTAAAGGACTAATCAACTTTGGACCCAAATAGACAAAGGGTACCACAATCTTATTTTGTATTTGACTGCAGGTAACAGGTACAAGCACTGGATCTATATGGTATTTGGACAGTGGATGTTCACGACACATGACAAGAGATTCAAATTTATTATCTCAACTGACCAAGTACACTGGACCAAACATCAGCTTTGGAGATAACTCTAAAGGTAAAACTGTGGGTAAGGGTAAGCTTATCCATGGTAACTTCACCATTAATGATATTTTATAAGTTGAGAATCTCAAGTATAATCTGATCAGTATCAGTCAGTTATGCGACAGTGGATTCTCAGTTCAGTTTGATAAACATTCTTGTTTAGTCAGAAACTCAACTGAAGAGATTATCCTAACTGGAAAAAGGTGTGGAAACACTTACAAAGTCAGTTGGAATGATCAACCTTATGCACCAGTATGTTTTATTGCTTCAAAATCTTCTAAAAACTGGTTGTGGCATAAGAGATTAAACCACCTCAACTTCAAATCTATTGCTTATTTGAGTAACCACGATCTTGTTACTGGATTGCCCAAAATAGATTTTATCAAAGACAAAATTTGCTCAGCATGTGTGGGGACCCGGACGCTAATCATCTTCTTAATCATCGTTGGGATTTAATTATCAGTTCTGATAAACAGGGTCTAAAAAAAAAATTTCTTTTTAAAATATAAATGCGGAAGGTAATGGTATCTAATTAATATACATCTCAATATAGAATACATTTCAGTATAAAAGTACAATACTGTACAATAGTCATCCAACTAATCTAAGGTTCAGTTACTAATTTCAAGTAATAAACCAAGTCTACAATAAGTCCGGAATCACCACGCTAAACTCGTCTTCTCTCGTCGTTTTCTCGACCCCGATCTTGCCCCACCTGTTGTCATGCACACATACAAAACAAGACAACAGCCGGATAACTCCGGTGAGAATAAATCCCAGTATAAAACATGGTAAACATGCATATACACATAATAATCCATGAAACATGCTGTCATGAATAAATTAAAACAATTGTAATAGATTTCATCATCTATGAAATCTAATCTAAATAAACATGCAACTTAAATCAGCTAAACATGCATATAAACAATCTAAATCATGAAACATGCTGTCACAACTGAAAGCAATAACAATTGGTTCCAAAGTCTATGAAACCAATTCATACAAACATGCAGTTATAAATCAAATCATGTCTAGACTTGACTCAACTATAACTCTAGGGATCCCGTGATGAATAAGACGTCAATGCCTGTTACCTACTCAACCGATCGTGGTAACCGTACGTCTTATTCCTAGACTTCGGTTCGAGCTGTATCAACGGCTGCAATAGGAGTAATACCTGCTCCTAAGTTGAGATACACCGAACGTCTAGATATTTGACAATGACTGTCAAGACTCTCCTATCTTAACTGCAATGAATAGAAATCTGTAAACAAAGCATAATCATATTCATAGCTGAATATGACAATAATCTCATACATTTGAATACCATTCTATAATCAAAGCATAAACATAATAAAATATAGACAACAGTCTAGTGTGATTTTGTTGGGAAACTCAAATGAGATTTCAATTGAGTTGGGACTTCCCGAATATCACATGCATTATACCTTTTTCGTCCCGGTCTGACGATGACGAAGACCTGTATTCAAATCTGTCCATCTCGAATCTGAAATGACAATATTGAATACGCTGTATCAGTGAATAACTCAATATACAATCTGTTCTGATCAATACTCAATTCCGATACAATCTGATCAATGTCTGAACAAGATACAATCTGAGTCATATCAATAATATCACAATCTAATCGAAATCATATCTGAATCTGATCAATCTAACTCAACTGATGTTTCGACGGCATAACAATACAATCTGAATAACCCCGTCAATCTGAACATCACAAATATAATACTGAACTCATAATCTGTGCCCACATAATTCATACTCTGAATATTAACACAATTCTGATATAAAATCTCAGTCAATATCTTTCAAAAATCATAACAATTACAGGAACAATCTGTTCTTTAATATGACTTCAATTCTATAATGTCTACGGTAGCAGAAACACCATATCTGAATCATATTCAATTCTGACAATATCATAAATTCAAATCTTGTCTAAACGTAACAAAACTTACGTCCAGTTGTAGTCTGCGTTGATAGGAACACAGTACTGTAGTCGGATTTACAATCAGGCGGACGGATCTCCAAAATCGTCAATTACAAATCCAAATTCTTCCTCGGAACCTTTTTCCTCGATTATGTACTTCAACTCTGAAGAATGACTCGGTTATTGCATATATATATATATACATGCAATATAAGAAAACGTGTCACACTCTTGGTGCAGCACGTCTCTCGCTCGGGCGGACAAAAGTTTCCGCTCGGGCGAAGAACTCTCGGCCTTCCTCCATTAAACAATCGCGCTCGGGCGGTCAAAAACCTCCGCCCGGGCGCGATAGATTCGGCTTTCTTCTCTCAAGCATGGGCGCTCGGGCGGACAAACATTTTCGCCCGGGCGCTATACCTTCGGCCCAAATTGTATAATTTCATATACTTGCTCAAATCTTATCTCGAACTGGCCCGGCTATAATTACATCAATTCATAATCAGTAAATCATATCAGATTACAATAATTAAATTCTCGGGCATTACATTTCTCCCCCTCTTAGATCTGAGATCGTCCTCGAACTCACAACATTCAATTCAGATATATCAGAAGAAATGCGTACAGAGTTTAAACCAAAACTCAAATATCTGATTCCAGTCTGGAATAAGAATTCACGAAGTATAATGTCATAATACTTCTTCTCCAGTTCTTCTGACAGAATCAATCTCGCATTACTGGTTATACAACATCCGTATAAACCAATCTACAGTTCATCACCTATCAGGACCATCAGCTGTTAACAAATCTGTTTACCTCAAACAAAGACATAAACAATCTTTATCTTCAACAACCAATCGTCATCATCCGACGTTGGTTTCTTAAATCTGTCCATTCTGAACTATCTGCATCTTCCTTCGAATTGTCTTCAAAAGAAACCTGTAGTACTATCGTATACTATCTTGTCTATACTATCTCATTACTCTTCTGATAAGCTGATAGCTATTGTCACACAGTAATACTGAATTATATCAATTAGTGCTAACATCCAGCACTAAAGCTGTACAAAAATCTTCCAATCTCTGGATAACACATTCTGACTGCCTGTCAATCTGTGAAATAATCTCAGAGAGAGTTCATGATATACTCTATCACGAATACAAATTCCAGCAAAATCACAATTTGATATAATCTACTTAAATTTTATGTTCCATCTGAACCTTTCTTTGACATCGATCTATGTCATCTAGTTCTGTTTGTACGTAATCTGGTACAAACTGATAGATATAGATTGAACAATCTGTCAATCTTAATCATATCATATCACAATCTGTAGAAAATGGCGGTAATTTTATTACGAAAGCCATAGAAATGTACTCCCATTTCTATTCAAAAACATACAATTCTGTAATAAATCTTCTGATTTCTATCTTTCTGTCTTTTCTGTTAGCGATTCATACATATCAATACAATTTCTGTCAACATTTCAATACAATTCTGTTATAACTGATCTCATCTGTCTATATCACAACTATCTGTTCGAATAAAATACATTCTCAATCATCAAACTGAAAACTGAATCTACTACTATCTGTTTCTGACACCATCAGTCATCTCAGATTCGAACTATTCGATACAAACCAATCAGTTAATAACATAAGTTAAAAAAAAATATATACCTACCTGGTATTTGGCTCTGATTATCGATATCAATTCTGTTATACAATTCTGAAACATTCTGACATCATAAGATATTCAGTCTCATATAAAACGCAACATCACATATCTGTTACTCGACTCTGACTACTAAAATCTAGTTCTGAATACTCTGAGCACATTTCTGAATAGCTGTACCACTTGAAAATAACTCTGATACAATTGAACTGTATATATTCTCAACGGTTCACAACAATCTGTATCATAAACGGATTCAAAATAACAGTAATATCAAATCAGACACGAAATATCCCTATCCTATACAGACCTAGTGAGTTCAGTGAACTCATAAAACAAGGATTTCTGGTAACTATCTTTATGTCATTCTGATCACTGTCATATCTCATCTGCAAAGAAATTATGCTTCCCAAAACAATATAAGATGTCTCAAATACTGATTTAGAACAATAACAATACTCAGCAGATATAAAACAACAGTCGAATCAAATACTCTGCCAAATCAGATAAAATACATTTCTGAAAATTCTAACATTTCTGAACTTTCTGGTCTTTCTAATCTCGGTATCTTATCAACCATTGATCGAAATCTCAGCTGTATCAAATTCAATGGGTACACTAACTTCAGATAACGCATATTCTGAATACAATCTGTTTCAAACAGGATTCTTATCTGAATAATTTCTGTATACTATCATTACAGTTCTCAGAATATTCAATAAAATCTTCAAATATTCTATTCAATCAATCAGATGCTGCAAATATATCAAAATCTCATAGATATAACGAGCGTAAAATCATCAGAACATCTTTGAATATACTGATACATGCCAAAGAAAAACACTGAATCAGATGTAACTCCTGGTCAATATTCCTCTACTGATCATTCTGTATCATTCTGTACTGAATTCTAAAACAACAATCAGTATCTGATCTGAATTCAATTCTGCAATCTATCTTTATTTCTGATATCCAGCCATTCTAAAATCTTATCTGGGCAATATCAATCAAATCGTATATCATTGACAAATCTGCCAATGCTATGCTCAATTTCAGTAAATCTACTGAATACATAAGGATACCATCTGTTCCTTTCTGTATTAATCGAGTCATAAACAATCTAAATATCACAAGAATTCTAAATCTAGAATACTGTGACATCTCTAGTCACCAACCATATCTGGTCTGACTCTTCTACTCTCCTGACTGGAATCTATCAAAGTTCTGTACTTGTTTAGCATATTAATATCAATAATGCGGTCAAATCAGAAACACAAGTACGTCATAATCTAACTCAATCTTATTCTCATCTTACTGTAGTATACAAGATATACAGAAATCTCTGATATCAACATTTCCTCAACAAGCAAGGACATCAATACTACAGTACATACAAATCCAACAGATACAGCATAATTCCATGCAACTCAGTCAAAGATATTCTTAACAAATGCATTAGTATATATCAATACATATGCAATAGAATCATAGAGAATAGTACCTGTTGTGAATTCTGGGTAAGTTCCTCAATTAAACTCTGTTCCCTAAAATCTTCAGGAACGCTTCTGGGGACAAACTTTAGCAAAGTGTCCCGGCTGTCCGCAGATATGGCAACTACCAGTCACTCCCTGGCATTGCTCTGTGGGGTGTCTCCCACCGCAAGTCCTGCAATAAACTCCAGTATAACTCGGACTAGAGCCGCTAGAACTAGAGGAACCACTCCCTAACTTCTTGAATGACTTCTTTCGAGCTTTCAGTAAATCTTGCTTCCCACTCGTACTGCCGTGATCATATCGAAGAGGGGATTGCTGTGTCTGAAGTGGCTTCACACACAACCTTGTCAATTGTCTAATCAGACTCATCTCCGCTCTCTTTGCTCTACTCAAGATGTCAGCAAAATGGTAAGGTCGCTGCAAATTCATAAATGCAACTACCTCCGAGTTCAACCCTCTGATGAACTGATTTACTATAGCTTCATCATTTCCAGCTAAATGAGGAGCAAAATGCAGTAGAGTAGAGAATTTAGCAATATATTGGTCAATATTCAGCTGCCCTTGGCTCAAATTCTCAAACTCTAATTTCTTGTCCTCTCGGTACGAAGCTGAGAAAAATCTTCGATAGAATTCAGTTCTGAAGACTTCCCACATGATCACAGTACCACGTTGTGTTAATACTCCTTTCATGGTAACCCACCAACTTCTGGCAGCCTCTCGTAACTGGAGAAATACCAATTTAACTTTCTGTTCCTCTGTACAAGCAATCAAATCAAATAGTATTTCTATGTCATCCAACCATTTCTGACAATCTTCCGATGTCTCGATACCACTCAACATCGGCGGCTGAAATAACTGAAGTTCTGCCAACTTTGCTTCTATCTGAGTTTCTGATGCATTTATCTGTTCAGACGAAGTACTACCCTTTTCTGGAATTCTCCGAGGCGGTATATCTGAATATCACAGATTAGTACACAAGCTATACAATCTGTCTCAGCCCTCCTCTGATCATATACCTCTGATTCAGACTCGGTTATGATCCAGGCTTAGTAATTACATGCTGCAATCAACTCAGATAACAAGCAACATGTAATAGGGAAAGCGATAAATCATGCTAGCACACACAATGTAAATCAACATTGAAATAAATCTCATGCTAGCAATCACATGCAAGGAAAGAAAATTCAATCTACCCCGCTCATTCTCTTCTATCTCCGTCTAGAGGATCTATCAACTCTGACTATCTCAGTCTAAAGGATCTATCGCTCTGATATCTCCTCCTAAAGGATCTATCGCTCTGATACCACCTGTTGGGGGGACCCGGAAGCTAATCATCTTCTTAATCATCATTGGGATTTAATTATCAGTTCTGATAAACAAGGTCTAAAAAAAAATTTCTTTTTAAAATATAAATGCGGAAGGTAATGGTATCTAATTAATATACATCTCAATATAGAATACATTTCAGTATAAAAGTACAATACTGTACAATAGTCATCCAACTAATCTAAGGTTCAGTTACTAATTTCAAGTAATAAACCAAGTCTACAATAAGTCCGGAATCACCACGCTAAACTCGTCTTCTCTCGTCGTTTTCTCGACCCCGATCTTGCCCCACCTGTTGTCATGCACACATACAAAACATGACAACAGTCGGATAACTCCGATGAGAATAAATCCCAGTATAAAACATGGTAAACATGCATATACACATAATAATCCATGAAACATGTTGTCATGAATAAATTAAAACAATTGTAATAGATTTCATCATCTATGAAATCTAATCTAAATAAACATGCAACTTGAATCAGCTAAACATGCATATAAACAATCTAAATCATGAAACATGCTGTCACAACTGAAAGCAATAACAATTGGTTCCAAAGTCTATGAAACCAATTCATACAAACATGCAGTTATAAATCAAATCATGTCTAGACTTGACTCAACTATAACTCTAGGGATCCCGTGATGAATAAGACGTCAATGCCTGTTACCTACTCAACCGATCGTGGTAACCGTACGTCTTATTCCTAGACTTCGGTTCGAGCTGTATCAACGGCTGCAATAGGAGTAATACCTGCTCCTAAGTTGAGATACACCGAACGTCTAGATATTTGACAATGACTGTCAAGACTCTCCTATCTTAACTGCAATGAATAGAAATCTGTAAACAAAGCATAATCATATTCATAGCTGAATATGACAATAATCTCATACATTTGAATACCATTCTATAATCAAAGCATAAACATAATAAAATATAGACAACAGTCTAGTATGTGATTTTGTTGGGAAACTCAAATGAGATTTCATTTGAGTTGGGACTTCCCGAATATCACATGCATTATACCTTTTTCGTCCCGGTCTGACGATGACGAAGACCTGTATTCAAATCTGTCCATCTCGAATCTGAAATGACAATATTGAATACGCTGTATCAGTGAATAACTCAATATACAATCTGTTCTGATCAATACTCAATTCCGATACAATCTGATCAATGTCTGAACAAGATAAAATCTGAGTCATATCAATAATATCACAATCTAATCGAAATCATATCTGAATCTGATCAATCTAACTCAACTGATGTTTCGACGGCATAACAATACAATCTGAATAACCCCGTCAATCTGAACATCACAAATATAATACTGAACTCATAATCTGTGCCCACATAATTCATACTCTGAATATTAACACAATTCTGATATAAAATCTCAGTCAATATCTTTCAAAAATCATAACAATTACAGGAACAATCTGTTCTTTAATCTGACTTCAATTCTATAATGTCTATGGTAGCAGAAACACCATATCTGAATCATATTCAATTCTGACAATATCATAAATTCAAATCTTGTCTAAACGTAACAAAACTTACGTCCAGTTGTAGTCTGCGTTGATAGGAACACAGTACTGTAGTCGGATTTACAATCAGGCGGACGGATCTCCAAAATCGTCAATTACAAATCCAAATTCTTCCTCGGAACCTTTTTCCTCGATTCTGTACTTCAACTCTGAAGAATGACTCGGTTATTGCATATATATATATATACATGCAATATAAGAAAACGTGTCACACTCTTGGTGCAGCACGTCTCTCGCTCGGGCGGACAAAAGTTTCCGCTCGGGCGAAGAACTCTCGGCCTTCCTCCATTAAACAATCGCGCTCAGGGCGGTCAAAAACCTCCGCCCGGGCGCGATAGATTCGGCTTTCTTCCCTCAAGCATGGGCGCTCGGGCGGACAAACATTTTCGCCCGGGCGCTATACCTTCGGCCCAAATTGTATAATTTCATATACTTGCTCAAATCTTATCTCGAACTGGCCCGGCTATAATTACATCAATTCATAATCAGTAAATCCTATCAGATTACAATAATTAAATTCTCGGGCATTACAGCATGTCAGTTTAGTAAGCAAATCAAATCCTCTTTTAAGAACAAGGGTTGTAAATCTTCCTCCCGATGCTTAGAACTGCTACACATGGATCTATTTGGTCTTATACCAGTCATGAGCTTAGGGGGAATGAAATACACCTTGGTGGTTGTAGACGATTTTTCCAGATTCACTTGGGTTATATTTCTCAAGTCCAAAGACCAAACTGCTGCTCAACTGATTAAGCTTTTCAAAAGATTATTAAATGAAAAATCAGTTGGAATTGATAGAATCAGATCTGATCGAGGAACTGAATTCATCAATCAAACTCTTTCAAACTATTTAGAGAATTCAGGAATCAAGCATGAGCTCTTAGCAGCCAGAACTCCACAGCAAAATGGTGTAGCTGAAAGGAGAAATTGGACCCTTAAAGAGGCTGCTAGAACGATGCTTGCTGATTCTTCTATCTCTCAAAGGTTTTGGGAAGAGGCAGTTAACACTGCGTGTTATACTCAAAACAGATCAATGATTAATAAGAATCATATGAAAACACCTTATGAGATCTGGCATGGAAAGAAAAGTGTGGTTTCTTACTTCAAAATATTCGGCTGCAGATGTTTTATACTTGTCAATGGTAAAACCCATTTAACAGCTTTTGACGCTAAATCTGCAGAGGGAATATTTCTTGGGTATTCTTCAGTTAGTAGGGCTTATAGAGTCTTCAACAAAAATACCTTGAATGTTGAGGAATCTATTCATGTTGTGTTTGATGAATCTACACTAACGTTTAAGCCAACTGATACAGTTGAGCTAGCTGATAGATTTACAGATATAAGCTTGGATGATGATGAAGAAGATGCTCATCTAAATCATAATAATCTCCAATCACCTGAACCTGAAATATTGGATCAATCAGCTGAGTTGGAAGCAAATCCTGACATTCAGTCAGTGGAGCCTACAAATGAGAATCAGTTGCCAACTGAACTAGCTCCAACTGAAACTGAAGATATTCAGTTACCTACTGAGGATATTGCTATCACAGAAGAAACAAATGCTGAACTCAGATGAAAGAAATCACATCCTCCAGAACTGGTGATAGGTAATCCATCTGATCCGGTAAGAACAAGAAATCAAATGCTTAACTTATTTATCCATTCAGCTTTTGTATCTCAACTAGAGCCAAAGAAGACTGATGAAGCTCTTGCTGATCCTAACTGGATAAATGCAATGCAAGAAGAGCTAAATCAGTTTACCCATAACAAAGTCTGGAACCTAGTTCCAAGACCAACTTCTAAAACTGTGATAGGTACAAAGTGGGTATACAGGAATAAGCTGAACGAAGATGGCTCAGTTGTGCGCAACAAAGCAAGGCTGGTAGCACAAGGTTATAGGCAAGAAGAAGGAATTGATTACGACGAGACATATGCACCAGTTGCAAGACTGGAGGCAATCAGAATATTCCTTGCCTATGCCTCTTTCAAAAATCTCAAAGTCTTTCAAATGGACGTAAAGAGTGCATTTCTGAACGGCCAGTTGCATGAAGAAGTTTACGTTGAACAACCCCCAGGTTTTGTAAATCATCACCTTCCTGATCATGTCTATCATTTGAACAAAGCTTTATACGGTCTCAAACAAGCTCCAAGAGCTTGGTATGAAACTCTTTCAGAATTTCTAACTGACCATGACTTTTCTGTCGGATCAGTTGACAAAACATTGTTCAAATTCTCCAAGAATGATCATATTTTACTTGTTCAAATTTATGTTGACGATATTATCTTTGGGTCAACTAACCCCAAACTATGCGAGAAGTTTTCCAAGTTAATGCAGGAAAAATTCGAGATGAGCATGATGGGTGAGCTGACATTCTTCCTTGGTCTTCAAGTGAAACAACTGGATTCAGGAACATTTATCAGTCAAACCAAATACACTAAGGAATTGCTGAAGAAATTTGGCATGGAATCATGTTCAGCTGCAAGCACACCCATGAGCTCATCAGCCAAATTAGACACTGATCAAGGGGGAATATCAGTTGAGACAACACTCTACAGAGGTTTAATAGGTTCATTATTGTACCTAACTGCAAGTCGTCCTGATATTGTGTTTGCTGTATGCATGTGTGCAAGATTCCAAGCTAATCCTAAGCAGTCACATTTTTATGCTGCCAAACGTATCTTGAAATATTTTAAAGGCACGCAAAATGTTGGTTTATGGTATTCTAAAGACTCATCTTTCAGTTTAGTTGGCTATTCAGATGCAGACTATGCAGGATGCAAGCTTGATCGGAAAAGCAAAAGTGGATCTTGTCAGTTTCTAGGAGACAGACTGATCTCTTGGTTCAGTAAGAAGCAAACATCCATAGCAACTTCCACAACTGAAGCAGAATATCTTGCTGCTGGAAGCTGCTGTGCCCAACTGCTCTGGATTCAGCAACAATTGAAAGATTATGGTGTTGATGCAAAAGAATCGCCAATATTCTGTGACAACACGAGTACAATCGCTATTACGTATAATCAAGTTCTTCACTCCAGGACTAAGCATATAGATGTTAGACATCACTTCATCAGAGACCATGCTTTAAAGAAGAATATCAGATTGGAATACGTATCAACTGAACAGCAAGCGGCTGACATTTTCACCAAACCACTGGCTGAGACTAAGTTTTCTCACTTTCGCAATATACTTGGATTAATTGATTTATCTTAATTAATGATCATTGGTCGTAATTTGTTGTTAACCTTTATTATTGTTTTATTGAATATTTAAGTGAGTTGCTTATTCTTATGAGTTCTTAACTGATGTCAGCAAGTGTTTGTGTTGTTCTTATGATTATATCTCTTACAGATCATTGCAGGCAGAAATAAAAGAACAAAGACGATAAAACATAATAAATATTTTATTGAGGAGGAGAAGAGGAGCCGGTTACAATTTCATATTCTTCCTCCACAGCAATTATCCACAAACTCATCCTTGCAGCTAGTACTGAGGAAGAGGTTTTGCAGAAATTGTGGGAGGCAGCGATGCGGCGGAGGATCTCTAGCTCCTTCAGAAGAAAGAGCTTGTAGAGATAACCCTCTTTAAAAAGGTCCACCCCCGCAGGAACCTCTAGGAGCTCTCGCACCTCTCGAAGTTGGGCCTTTCGCCTGAAAGTGGAGACCCACCCAGAGTAATACAGGAACTCCAGTTCCTGCATCTCTTTCCAGTAAGGAAGGCTAGCGTAGAAGACTTCATCCTCTATGAACTGCTTCCTGGCCTGCTGATGCGAACGTGGACGTCCCAAGGAAAGCATGGGATCCTTTGCAGTTGCCGGAGGGACCAATCACGAGGGGTCGACTAAAGAGGTTCAAGGAGGCGCTATAAGGAGTCATGAGTAAGCCTGAAGAGGTCGTGATGCATGGGAGTACGTTTGGAGGCCAACGGAAAGTCGTTCAAACATTGGTGTTGCTGACCGAGTCTGGACGGACCAGTACACGGACCTGCACACGGGGTCCGTGTCCTTCACAAGCTGGGAAGGGTTTTTACAGTGGCTCCACGGACCTGGAGACGGACCCAGGAACGGGGTCCGTGCCCTTTGAAGTTGGCGAATACAGTGCCTACACAGACCCGTACACGGAGGTGAGCACGGGGTCCGTGCCCCTTGATTCCGGATGAAGATTAGTACAGTATGTACACGGACCCAGACACGGAGGTCTGCACGGGGTCCGTGTCCACTGTTTTCTGCGCAATTTTGTTTCCTTCTTTAGAGTTTTACTTTGCTAGGGAACTAGATTTTTGGTATCTTTGATATCTAGACTATATCTTGGACGAATTTTAGAACACAATACACATAATATTTTGAGTTATCAAAACTTTTGAGAATTTTCTCTCAACTTTTCAAAGCCAAGCTTTGTCAAATCAAATCAAACTTATCAAAGTTTTTAACTTTGTGGCGTTTGTCGGTCGTTGCTTGTATGGATTGTCGTAGGCCAAGTTCTTCGAAGGTTCGTATAGTTTTCGATTGTTTATCTTCGTGTTTATTTGTTGCTAAACTCTTGCTAGTTTAGAGGTGAATATCACACAATACTTGATTCAAAAGATCGGGAAAAACACACGAATCTTAATATCGTAATTGAATAGAGGGTGCGATTTATTTTTAATCGTGTTTGCTATTTATTCGTGTCAAGATTCATATCACCTGCAGTGTAAACTGAGCGTCGCTTGAGCTTCCTAGCTTCTGCCATTGTCCTTATCTTTGAAATTTACTTGCTGAGATAATTTTGGCTAACCCCTTCACTCTTATTTATAGGCCAAGAGGGAAATGAAAGGACACTTCGCTCTGTGACGTTTGCTATGCCGAGCACCATACTCATCTTTAATCATTACTGTCTATTGCCGTCATTTTGCGTTAATGCATTTATTAAGGGGGAATATTGGTTCAAGAAGTTAACTGAGAAGACAGTTGTTAGTGAACTCTCGACTGAAAGAACCCAGTCTTATCAACTGACCTACCAGTCGAATTTTCCACTAATATTCTCATATAAGTTAACTAATTAAACCAATTATATTCCAAATCAAATGACGTGACTGTCTGCTAAACTAATGATGAATTTTGATTTATGACGTGGATTCATTTTTAACCACTCAAATTGTACACCCTGATTATAGCACACGTACACACTTTGCTTTTTCAAAAATTCTATGGACTGACACGTGTCCAAAATTTAAATGGTCACGTACATATGTACTATTACCCGCTTCATTTCAGTTTTACTTTTCGACTACTTCAAATTTTCTTTAGTGCAAGAACTACCTCATCCTTCGAATTTTCTTTCAGGAAATTTATCAGTTATCAATGGCAACTCAAATTCCCGCTTTCATGCTAAATGCTATGGCCATCAACTTTGGATCTATCTTATCCTTCGGCGATGCTGAAGTCCAGAAAGTATTTCAGAAACTTGAAGCTGCTGGTCTAAGAACATTTTTGGGACAATCTTCTCAGGATATCTATCCCAAAGAACTTCAGGATTTCCACTCTACTGGCGTGATTGATTCTGAGGAAATATTAATTCTACTATCAATGGCCAGTTGCTGATCATCTCTGAAGATTCTCTTGGTGATTTATTTCTCTTACCTTCTGAAGGTATGGCACAACTTTCGGATGTTAAAGCATCTGATATTGAGGAAATGCAAACCCTTCTCTCTGCTGATGGACAGAAGATTAAAGTTTCTGATCCTAAAAAGGAACTCAAGCATGAAGTTCAATTGCTGGCTGATGTAATTGCTAAAGGGCTTTTGGCAAAAGCTGGATCATTTGTTGCCCTAACTTTGGAGAAATTTCAGGCCATTACTGTTATTATGGCTAATCACAAATTTAACAGGAAGCATCTCATATTTAATGTTTTGAAGAATATGTTTCTGTCTTCTAAACAATCCAATGGTTTTGCCGTTCAAATCAGTTATCTGCTGAAAGCTAAAGGTTTAGTGGCTGAGGACTCTGAGAAGACATCGAAATTTAAGGTGTTCAATGCAAAGAACATGATGCCAATCAAATCCAAAATGGACATAACTCCTACTCAATTTGTGCGAATCAAACAGGAAATTGGGACTCTGTTAGCTGCTCCCAAATCAGTCAAGAAAGCCAAAACGTTGGCTCAACTGAAGGTTGCCAAAAGGAAATTGATTTTGAGTACATCAGAGTCAGAAAAGACTCCATCACCTCAAATTGCGAAGAAGCCAAGAACTCAAAGGGTCAAAACAACTTCTGAGGTATCCATTCCCACTGACGAAATGATTTCCTTAACTGATCAGCAGCCTATAGAAGCAGTTCCTCTGCAGATTATTCCACAAGCTGATTCAGTAAGTACCATAAAGGAATCAGTTAGGACCCAAGCTCCTGTTACTCAAATATCTCGACCAATTGGTGTAGCACCTGCCAGACCCAAAGGAATAAAGTTTGTAGAGCAGATTGAATCAACTCGAACCGGACTGAAATTCCTCATATCATGAGTACTGATAAAGGGAAAGGGAAATTGATTGTAGAACCCAGACCCTCCAACATGATTCAGACTCATATTGATCTTGTATGGGCAAAAGTGAACAGTTTTGCTGCTGCAAAGACTAAGTCCTATGATGCTTGGGTAGCCTATCGTACTGAGGTTTTTGCCAAGCAACTGAAGGAAAAGTCCGAGCTGAGAAAATACATCAAGCTGGAGGCCTTTGTTCTTCGAACTGTCAAAGATGCCTCTATTGCTCAAGCCTTGGAGAGGAAAAGTTATTTCTTTGATCAGATGAGAGCGAAGAAGTTGGCTCAAATTGTTGCTAAGCTTAAAAACAACTACTTGTCAACTGGCCCTACTGCATATGCTGATCAAGCTGTAATTACTCAGCTTGACACTGACCTTATAGGGCTACTATCTCGAATCAAATTTTGGGAATTGAATCAAGAACTGGTAGTCTACCAAGGAGATTCAGACTGATGACGATGTGGAACTAGTTGAAGAAGCACCCTCTAACAAAACAGAACCATCATCAGCTTTAGTTCTTGTTCCAACTGAAGAGCCAGTTTCTGATAAGCTTCCTTCACCGCCTGTTGAACAACAACTATATACTGAAGCTGAGCTGTCTTTCGCTCATATTGATGAAGTAATTCAAGCCGTGGTAGAGGAATCCCACCTTAGTGCACCAGTTAATGATAAAGTTGATCACTCTGCTGATCAAACCAATCCAGAGGTCACTATTCCTTCAGTGGAAATTGTTCCACCAGATCAATCTGCTGATCAGGTCATACCAACTGATATGCCAGATGACTCAATCGATCATTCCCTAGAGACATCAGTTCAGGTTGTGTCATCATCAACTGAAAAAAATCCTTCCTCACCACCTCGGGATCAAGCAGAAATCCCTGCTGCTGATATTTCAGTTCGAAATGTTACTGAAACAATTTCAACTGATCAAGCCTTGATCGTTTCTGAACTTAATACAAGTGAACCAAGCACTTCTCGACAATCCAATCCTCCATCTTCAGCAGATTTTGATCTCATTTTTGAAGAAGTCCAACATATGCAGGACAGTATGAGTCAAATAATTACTGCCATCTCCAAGATTCAAAATACGCAACTTTCGCACAGTCTGAAGTTGGATGATAATCAGGAATCCTTGAAAAGACTGAAGGATATCCAATCTGCTGTTACCGCTCTCTCTTTTGCAGTTGGTGATATTCAGAAAAATAGAGGTATCATGTCCAGTCTGACTGCCACTCAAGAATTAATTACCCAACGCGTCAACAGTGTGGAATCGCTTGTGTCTCGGAAAATTGAACTACTGCAAGTCACAATGTCTACTGCTATTGAAAGTATGTCATCCTCTGTCACGGTTCTTTCTTCTCACGTTCGCAAGCTATCTGACAAGATGGAGCAGTTTGACAAAAAGGGGGAAGAGAAGAGACAATAAGAGCAGTCTATTGTATTCAGTTGATTATTCGACAGTCTATTGTATTCAGTTGATTATTCGATATTTTATCTAATGAGAATTCCATCTAGTGTCTCTAGTGTTTTGTCAAACACCATAAAGGGGGAAATTGTTGGGAACGAAATTCCGGACGTTTGACAAAAGTTTGAACAACTGTTTACAGCAACTGAATTGGACTAACTGCTCATCAGTCAACTGATAGCCTCAACTAAAGTTTACTTCATCAGTCAACTGATCCCTCAACTGTACACATCATCAGTTGAAAGCGACAACCGACAAATAGTACAGCCACCTGTGAACTGGTAGTGGCTCGCCGCATTTCAGAAATGAACAGTGTGCTATTGTCAGGATATATCGACGTGGCAAATCAACGGGTAGAATATTCAAATATCTTTAATGTTACCGTTGATAAGGAAGCCTATAAATAGTCGAAGACAGCAGCTAAAGATACGGTTCTCGCAATTCTCAGTTATCTTACTTGCTGTTACGCTGTAAAAATATCCGTTTACACTCAGACATCAAGCTCACGCCTATCAGTTATATCAGTAGTATTCAAGACTACGTTCTAGAGCTTTCATAGCACTTTGTAATCATTTGATATATTTTTCAAGTTGTGCTAAGATCAGTTACGATCTGTTAGAAGTGTTGTATACTAAGAGTTTCAGTTTTGGCAAAGTGATAAGTCCAAACTGAAGTGGGTCAGTACACTGTTTTGTATTTGATCAAAGTCTTTTAGTGAATATCCTATCTTCGTGATAGAAGGGGTGACGTAGGAGTTATTCAAGTCTCCGAACATCCAGAAACAAACTGTGTCTTTATTACTCAGTTATCATATTCAGTTAGATACTCTATCTTTCAGTTAGTTAGTTTTCCGCAACTGTTTAGTCAGTTTAACTGATTGTTATTGACCGACGGGATATATCGATTCAGTTTATAACATAACTGAAATCAGTTTGTCGAAGAATTGACTAAATTGAGCAGTGTTTATTCAACCCCCCCCCCCCCCTTCTAAACACTCTTCACTCTAGTCACCGATCCTTTCAGTTGGTAACAAGCAGTGTTTTGACCCGCCATGTTTGCTGTCAATGTTGAAGAAAACAGGCTTTTTGCCGTTTGTTTATTTTTTAGAAAAATTTTGGCAGAGTTTCCCTTGTAAATGTGAAATGCCAAAAATACTAATACATGTAAACAAATCTCAAGCAGCATGTATTATGTTAACAACATGTTTCCAAGAACAAAGTTTGGCTTTAAGGCCACTTTTTCAACTCTACATATCTGGAAAAAAACACTTGCCAAATCATGGCAAACAAGTGCAAAAAATTACAGCTACTGTCCCTAGTCTGCATGTTTTATTTCCTCTCAATGTGCATGACACTCCACACGTATATGCTCAGCTGGTTGCAGAGATATTCATCAAATCTTGGTAATTTTCTTTTTGATAGGCCAGCGGCACTACCACGAGTAATTTTCGTCTCTATTGGTCTTTAAGATATTTTCTTGTTTTGGATTTTGAGATAAATTATCGATTTTTCCAACTATGTTCCTGCAAAATAAATAGGACCAAGTGATGAATAACAGAGTGTGGATCCAAAAACAATGAATGCTCAAGTAATAATGCAACATAACAACGAGGAAGAAGAGCATCTACTAAGCAGGATGGAAGATGACCAAGTGAATGACATCTGGGTGATTTATACATACCTCATTTCTATCTTCTGAAATCCATCAGATTCTGCCATCTCAATCAGAGCTAATTTATACATTGCTAGCTAATGATTTGGGCAAAAGAAGAGCAACTCGTGTGGTTGTGTTCTCAATATGAAGATTACAGAAGTTGCACTAGCCATGGCCAAGCACTGAATATGCACAACAATGTAGCCGCTTTGTTGAAGTGCAACACCCATTGTCACTCATCAAAAAACTCATTCAGACATAGGCACAAATACCTTGAGAGCAGCATGAAATATGACAAATTCTACTGTGTTTTTGTGATAGAGGATTGGGAAAAATAGTGAAATATACCTATCTTGAGAAGGTGTGGCTTGATGTAAAGAAGTTTGATGATGACAATTTTCAGAAACTTGGATGGCATTACAAAGGCGATGTAATCAGCAGTTTCATCGTGAAGATCG
The DNA here is from genome assembly GCF_022965805.1 of Primulina eburnea. Lineage (NCBI taxonomy): Eukaryota > Viridiplantae > Streptophyta > Magnoliopsida > Lamiales > Gesneriaceae > Primulina > Primulina eburnea. Next base: position 6,863,281 of record NC_133114.1, read on the forward strand.
GTGGGTGCTGATGGAGATTTGGGTGAATGGAATGAGGAAAAAAGAAATAAGGAAGGGGTCAGGGAAAGCACACTCGGATCTAACATGTAAGAGGAAGAACATGCATTCTAGCTGTCAATTCTTCTTCAAATCCATAGAACCAATCCTTTCAAAACCATATGACTGTACGCTGTGAATAGCTAGAAGACCAAACAAAGTAGCTAAATAGCCAAAATTGGGCAAAAAATGACCAAATTGGCCATTGGCCCAAATTGACTAGGGGGCAGTTGTTTAGCCCAAATATTGAAAACCCACCAACTATAAAAGCCTGCAGAATATGAGAAGGCCCAATGAACAAGCCCATAAAATGTCAGTTGAAGACCATGACGGAGGAGGTCATCCACGACAGCATCATGGATAGACGTGGAAAATGGCCAAACCATTTAGGGGAGTTGTACAAAAAATGGGAACGAAAGAATCAAGAACCCCCGACAAAATCAACAAAAATCTACAGCAAAGCTCTGCAGAATTCTCTCAATTCTATGTAAGTTTATTTCAATTTCCAGCAATCAAGTATTTGAATTTTTTACATATTCCTTCAACTTTCTTGTAAAAACGTTGATCAAGTTCATAGTAACATAATTATATTTGATGTTGTTAATGGATCCCTCTTGTAATTTTGTCATGTTCCTCAATTTTGTTTGCGTTTTTTAGCTATTTCGAAGGAGTTAAAACTTACGACAGAATCGAGACCTACAATGTTTGGTAAACGAAGTCAGATTAGTTCAAAATTTTGGCACGAACACGTGTCTGGCACGCCCCGCAATTTTCGTGACAAACAAAAGTATTCAATTTTTGTATTCTGCATTTGTTTTCCTATTTTTAGGTAATTTATTTTAATACATAGTTTTGAAGTTCTATTTTATCTTACTAACTTAAGGTTGTTTTATAGTAACATTTTTTCATTATATATTTTCAAATATAATTTTAATTAATTTCACGAAAATATTTTTGGCACCCTTAATTTAATTTTCTGGCTATGTACTGAGTGTAAGACGGACATGATCAAGATTGTCGAAACAATTGTTGATCCTTGGTGGCATATAAATTTTCAGAAAATTGATATGTGTTTTTTTATAGTTTTATACTAATAGCATGCTTGCAATTAAATTGCTACGACTTCGTTGGGTCACTATAAAGACTATTTTACGAGTTTAACATTTTACCGTGTAATATTTTTTTTATATTTATTATTTCAAATAATCTATTCATGATTTGTTTTTACTTTTATTCATGCTATTAATATCCTTTGTGTATAATATTTGCATAATATTTTTAGCATTGCTGTTGAAGGTTTATAGTCCAAAATTTAGGAGTGGTATACCTACCGTATCGAAATTATATACTGTATCAATAATTACGGTATAAGAAAATTTTGTATGAATATCGTACAGAAATTTTTTTTGGTACAGTATCGATATATACTGTTTTATACCGAAAAAAACGTAATTTTATAAATTTATTGTTTTAAATTATTTTATGTTTTAAAATTTTTATATATTTTTTTGGTATTTCGGTATTCCGATATATATCGAAATTTTTAAATTTCATATCGTTACCGTATCGTACTATACCGAAAACTACTCGGTACTTTCTCACCCATAGTCCAAATTAGTTATTTGGACCAATAAAAATTTGAAATATCTTGAAACTCGTTACTAAGGCAACTAAATTTGTGTTGGATTAAAGGTGGGTTTTTAGGCTTTTGGGCTTTCCATGTGAGTGAATGGAAATTTGGAAAGGTGAATTCGTCCCATATTGGAAAAATGACGTGGTATAGATAAGTTTATATTGTGTTACAATTTATGGAGGTGTAACTATGATTGGTCAAGATGCTCTCTTTCGCGCACACGGGCGCAGGGGGGTGCAAATAATGGGCCCGATTTGCAGTGGAAAAAAAAGCTTGACTTGTGTGCAAGCGTATGAGCACGACCTGTGCGCATCGAATGTCGGACCGACCAAGACAAAAATCGCCTAGCAGTCTATGCCATCTTTTGTTATTTTTTTTCAATTGAGACCTTTCACATGCCCTTGACACCTTTCACATTGCACAACTGTTGGTGCTTCATCTACCATCTTTAAGGCATATTTAAGACAACATATGGCCTTTCATATGGATGGTATTGACATGTATAAATAGGGGATGTGCCTAGCCTAGCAAAAGAGACCGAAAAATCCCCTTTCTCCTGCTGCTACTGTTCTTCCGCTTCTTCCGCTACAGTAGTACTTCTGATACAGTGCTTATGTTCTGCTACAGTACTTCTGCTACTGGTTCTGCTACAGTACTGTTGCTCGTTCTGCTACAGTACTTATGCTCGTTCTTCTACAGTACTTCTGCTTGTTCTGCTACAGTACTGCTTCTGCTTGTTCTGCTTCTGCTCTGTTCACTGATAAAGTCCAGGTACTGATTATGTTTGCTAGCTTAGTGCTTTGTGCTGCAACTCTGCTGGTTTGCCCGTTGTATCTTGGGAAACAGACGTCTGCTGAATCCTCGGAGCACATACCGAAGGGGGCGAATCTGTTTTAAGGAAACTGTACAAGCTACAAGCCTCAGTTTGATTTACTTAAACATTGTACTACTGTTTTGATTAATTACACTGATTTGCTGGTTTTACACATAGCTATTTGTTCTGGTTTTCCATATATTTTGAACAACAAACTTAAAACAGATTTACTCATTACGTGCTTAAAGTTCAGATATGGCTACTGAATCCAGTGTGCAAGGGGAAACTGGTCATGTTGTCCCTACTGTGCCTACTTAAGTTGTCCCACGTGCTGCTGCGGTTACTGTCCCAGCCAGCCACGGTGAAAGCCTGAGAAGTTCACTGGTGTGGATTTCAAGAGGTGGCAGCAGAAAATGTTGTTTTACTTGACAACATTAAACCTGGCTAGATTCCTATTCGAGGATGCTCTTAACCTGAAAGAGGGTGAGGGAGATGTTGAATCCGTTAGTGCACTGGAGGCTTGGAATCATTCTGATTTCCTATGCCGAAATTATGTGCTGAATGGATTGGCAGACTCGCTGTACAATGTGTACTGCGAAAAGAAGACAGCCAAAGAGCTATGGGAATCCCTTGACATAAAGTACAAAACAGAGGATGTCGGGGCCAAGAAGTTTCTTGTAGGCCGCTTTCTGGATTTTAAAAATGGTGGATTCTAAGCCGGTTATCAGTCAAGTTCAAGAAATCCAAGTGATTCTTCACGAGATTCACGCCGAGGGGATGACGTTGAGCGAATCTTTCCAAGTGGCTGCTATAGTTGAGAATCTACCACCAGCTTGGAAGGATTTCAAAAACTACTTGAAACACAAGAGAAAGGAGATGAACGTTGAAGAGCTCATTGTTAGACTTCGCATCGAGGAAGACAACAAGAGTTCGGAAAAACGATTGTTTTCTCCTGTTGCCGCTAAGGCAAATGTTTTCGAGCATCGCCAAAGCTCGAAAAAGAGAAACTTATCTCCCTCCAACAAGAAGTTGAACCTTAGACCCAAAGGAGGTGTTTCAAAGAAGAATTTCTCTGGAAAATGCTATAACTGTGATGGCATGGGTCACAAGGCATCTGAATGTAAGAAGCCAAAGAGAAACCGAGAGGTGAATATGGTAGAGAACATATCTCAAGAGGTTTCGAACATGAATCTATGTGATGTAATATCAGAAATTAATCTGGTGGGTTCTAACCCAAGGGAGTGGTGGATCGACATTAGTGCCACTCGCCATGTTTGCTTCGACAAGGAGATGTTTGATACTCTTGAGGAATCTATTCATGGGGAAAAGCTATTCATGGGAAATTCCGCCACTTCCGAGATCAAGGGTCAAGGGAAAGTTGTCATAAAGATGACATCTGGAAAAGAACTGACTTTGAAAAATGTGTTGTATGTGCCTGACATCCGCAAGAACTTGGTGTCAGGGTCGCTTCTTAACAAGTATGGTTTCCGCATTGTATTCGAGTCAGATAAGGTGGTTTGTGGAAAAGTCGAATGTTTGTTGGCAAAGGGTATGTTTGTAATGGTTTATTCATACTCAATGTAATGGCTATTAAGCCTGTGATGAATAAAGATAATACTTTTGCCTACTTGCTTGAGTCTTCTTGTTTATGGCATGGTAGACTTGGACACGTTAATTACGATACAATTCTTAGACTAATTCATATGAAAAGCATTTTTGCATTCCATATTGATAAACAACACAAATGTGAAACTTGTGTTGAGACAAAACTAACGAGATCATCTTTTCGAACTATTGAAAGAAATAGTGAACCACTTGATCTAATTCACAGTGATATATGTGATCTAAAAAGTGTGCACACTCGTGGTGGAAATAAATACTTCATCAATTTTGTTGACGATAGCACAAAATTTTGTTATGTGTATCTCCTCAAAAGTAAGGATGAAGCTATTGACAAATATAAGAGTGAGGTTGAGACCAACTTAGCAAGAAAATTAAGGTGCTAAGAAGTTATCGTGGAGGTGAATATGAATCACCATTTTCTGAGTTTTTTGCTCCACACGGTATCAAACACGAAAGAACTGAACCTTATTCTCCTCAGCAAAATGGCACTGCAGAGAGAAAGAATCGCACATTGAAAGAAATGATGAATGCGTTGTTATTAAGTTCTGGTTTACCACAGAACATGTGGGGGGAAGCTGTTCTAACAGTAAATTACCTTTTAAATAAGGTGCCCCGAAAGAAGCAAGATAAAAGTCCATATGAGTTATGGAAAGGTAGAAGTCCTTCCTACCAATATGCGAGTGTGGAGTGTCTTGCCAAAGTAGCAGTACCCACTCCAAAGAAAGTTAAGATAGGACCAAAAACTGTTGATTGCATTTTCATTGGATATGCTCAAAACAGTAGAGCTTATCGTTTTCTTGTACACGAATCTCAAATACCTGATATTCACAAGAATGCGATAATGGAATCAAGAAATGCTTCGTTCTTTGAACACATGTTTCTATACAAATCAAAGGAAGAACCAAGTTTAACCAAAAGATTATATGAAACAATTGATAAAGAACAAGAGCTTAATCAAGATATTGAACCTAGATGTAGTAAGAGAGCTAGGATTGAGAAATCCTATGGTCCGGATTTCATCACTTTCATGATGGAAAGTGAACCTCAAAGCTTCAAGGAAGCAATGAGTTCATCTGATGGACCTCTGTGGAAAGAGGCTATCAATTCCGAATGGGAATCCATTTTACAAAACCATACGTGGGAAATAGTAAATCTTCCTCCGGGAAGTAAAACACTGGGCTGCAAATGGGTTTTCAAAAGGAAAAAGAAATCAGATGGAACCATAGATAAGTATAAAGACAGATTGGTAATTAAAGGTTACCATCAACGTGAAGGGCTTGATTACTTTGACACATATTCTCCTGTTTCGAGAATAACCTCTATTCGTGTGATACTTGCGATTGTCGCCTTGCGGAATCTTGAAGTACAAATAATGGACGTAAAGACAGCTTTTCTAAATGGAGATTTAGAAGAGGAAATTTACATGGAACAACCTCAGGGATTTTATGCGACTGGGCAAGAAAATAAGGTTTGTAAACTGGTGAAGTCTCTGTATGGCTTAAAACAAGCACCAAATCAATGGCACGAAAAATTTGATAAGGCCATGTTGGAAAATGAATTTAAATTCAGTGATTGTGACAAATGTGTATACATAAAAAACACTGAAAATGGATATGTCATTTTATGTCTTTACATAGATGACATACTTATCATTTGTAGTAATGATAAGATGATAAAATCCACCAAGAAGTTATTGAACTCAAGATTTGACATGAAAGATTTGGGCTTAGCCGATGTAATCCTCGGAATTAAAATCCATAGAACATCAGAAGGGCTAGTCTTAAGTCAGACACATTATGTTGACAAAATACTTGAGAAATTCAATAATGATGACTCTGCATTGGCTAGAACCACGATAGATACCAGTCAACATCTATCAAAGAATCAAAGTGAAAGTATGTCTCAATTAGAATACTCTCGAGTCATTGGAAGTCTGATGTAGTTAATTAGTTGTACAAGACCAGACATAGCTTATGCAGTGAGCAAATTGAGTAGATTCACGAGTAATCCAGGAGTTAAACATTGGAAAGCAATTATCAGATTTGCTAAGATACTTAAGGTACACTCTTGATCATGGGCTGCACTATAGCAGATATCCTGCTGTTATTGAGGGATACAGCGATGCAAATTGGATATCTGATATAAAAGAATCAAAATCTACAAGTGGATTTGTATTCACTTTAGGAGGTGCAGCAATTGTGTGGAAATATTCTAAACAAACTGTAATAGCCAGACCCACAATGGAATCTGAGTGTATAGCTCTTGACAAGTGTGCTGAAGAGGCTGAATGGCTGCGTCACTTCTTAGAAGATGCCGGCTATAAGAATACATTGTGATAGCCAATCTGCAATTGGAAGGGCACAAAATAAAATGTATAATGGTAAATCTAGGCATATATGTCGTAGACATAATACCATTAGACAACTACTCTCAACTGAAGTTATCTCTGTTGACTATGTAAAGTCAAAGGATAATATAGCGATCCATTGACCAAGGGATTAAACAGAGAGTTAGTTGCAAAATCGTCAAGGAGAATGGGGCTCAAGCATGTAGAATAGATTGGTGCGAAGGAAAACCCAACCTACGCTGACTGGAGATCCCAAGAACTAGGTTCAATGGGACAACCTAATCGCACTAATTTGGAGAAGCAATGTGGGGGTTATCCCTAGTCCATTCCTATTATGAAACAATGAATGTTGAGGATAAGCTTACGGCTTTTAATGATTCTGATATGAAGAAAAATATAATCACCTATGTGAGAGAATTGGGGCCGCTTCGAAGGAATTGGAGGGCTCAATTTTAGATCCTCTTGCAGAACCAGGCGTGTGTTCATGGCCAAAAAGAACACAATCATGAGAACTTAATAGTATCAGGGAGAGTCTTGGGTGAAGTATATCACAATTTACACAAACGGATGTATAGTTCAAAGGCATCACGTCTACTGTCAACCAGTGAATTAATATGCTTTCAGAAAGGAATGGTCAAAGGGTAACACCTACCTATCCTATGCAAGACTCAACTGTTGAACTTTATCAGTGGAATCCTTTCGTATAACTTTAAATTCTCATTCATGTGGGGGATTGTTGGATTAAAGGTGGGCTTTTAGGCTTATGGGCTTTCCATGTGAGTGAATGGAAATTTGGAAAGGTGGGTTTGTCCCATATTGGAAAAATTAAGTGGTATAGATAAGTTTTTATTGTGTTACACTTTATGGAGGTGTAACTATGATTGGTCAAGAGGCTCTCTCTCGCGCACACAGGCGCAAGGGGGTGCAAATCATGGGCCCGATTTGCAGTGGAAAAAAAGCTTGACTTTTGTGTAAGCGTACGAGCGCGACCTGGGCGCGTCGAATGTCGGACCAATCAAGGCAAAAATCGCCTAGCAGTCTATGCTATCTTTTGTTATTTTTTTCAATTGAGACCTTTCACTCTTGAGACCTTTCACATGGCATAACTATTGGTGCTTCATCTCCCCAACTGTTGGTGTTTCATCTATCATCTTTAAGGCATATTTAAGGCAACATGTGGCCTTTCATATGGATGGTATTGACATGTATAAATAGGGGATGTGCCTAGCCTAGAAATAGAGACAAAAAAATCCACTTTCTCCTGCTGCTACAGTTCTTCCGCTTCTTCTGCTACAGTGCTTCTGTTCTGCTACAGTACTTCTGCTACTGGTTCTGCTACAGTACTGTTGCTCATTCTGCTACAGTATTTCTGCTACAGTACTGCTGCTCGTTCTGCTACAGTACTTTTGCTTGTTCTGCTGCAGTACTGCTTCTGCTGCTACAGTAATGCTTCTGCTTGTTCTGCTTCTGCTATGTTCACTGATAAAGTTCAGGTACTGATTTTGTTCGGTAGCATAGTGCTTTGTGCTACAACTCTGCTGGTTTGTTCGTTGTATCCTGGGAAACAGACGTCTGCTGAATTCTCGGAGCACATACCGGAGGAGGCGAATCTGTTTTAAGGAAACTGTACAAGCTACAGGCCTCGGTTTGATTTACTTAAACATTGTACTACTGTTTTGATTAATTAAACTGATTTGCTGGTTTTACACATAGCTATCTGTTCTGGTTTTCCATATATTTTGAACAACAATTTGAAATTTGGACCAATAAACACCTTGTACATTCCAAGGGAATGTTCTATTGTTAATAACATGAAGCATAATCTGAAGAGAATTGAACAAAAGTATGGAATGTTAATTTGGACCAATAAACACCTTGTACGTTCCACAATAGGTTCTCTAATATTGAATGATACTTTTTCTAATTAAAGCTTTCCATCTACTACCAACTTCATGATATTTTTTTTTAAATGTATGCTATTTAAATTATCTTCATGTCCACTCATCCTATCGCGATCTTCCTCCTGATAATTAACGTGTATATAGCTCAAATTTCCTTCTTTTTCATGAGATAGTTCTCTATAAAAAAAACAGTGAAGTGCCTGACTCTGGCATATTTTCATTTCATGTGCTTGTTTATGATGTTGATCATGCTTTATTTGAGACTGGTCTATATAAAATCAATGAACCCTACATGTATATATTGATAAATATTTACTATTATATGAATTCTTGGACTAATATCCTAAAAGTAACATCTCATTTCCCGATCCATCTCATTTCCTAAAAATAACATCTCATTTATCAAAAGGTGTATTTGTTATCCAATGCTCTTTTAATTCTCCAGATGTTCTTATGTGAGGCCCATTTACTCTAATGACAATTAATGATCAAACAATAATAGTTTGACTTAAAGCTGCAGCGGAAAAATGTTTAAAATATTTTAAAACGGATCTTAGGGCCTAGAAAAATTTCGGCATGACCTCCCCGTAAGTAAGACATCCCGAAAACTCAAACAGCAGTTTATATCAAAATATACTCCAACTAGAGTCATTAAAACAAAACCAAAGTCAACAACCTATAGCCGCACTAGCCAGGACTAAACATAATTTAAAACTTACCAAATACTCGCAAGATCATACGAACCACATAATCGACTCAGAACATCATTCAAACACCCAAATAACACTACAAATACACGGGGCATCTCCCTGTCAAATAAAATACAATATAAGTCTGAAACAAACTCAAGACATACATATAGACTAACTGGGACACTCCACTGAACAGAACCAAGCAATTCAACCTCAATCCCGAGCTTCACAGGCGGAACCTCGGCCTGATGTTGCAAAACGACTCAGGAGATCTACCATGGTGCCCAATAGCAATCACAGCATCCCCCCTCAGTAAACAACTGAGGTTAGGATTCTGGTATGAAACAGTTCAAAAATAACATAAATCATGAATAATCATATAATAAAATGTAATATGCAATGCATGAAAGGCTCAACAAATAACCGGGATAACAGGAGCCAACAAACGGTACGATAACAATTGGAATAATGCTTGAGCAACAACACAGGGGAGCTACATCGTCATGCAGCTAAACCGCCCTGCCAAGTATGCGAGGTATGCCAAGCTGTGCTGAATAACACCCCTGACTCGGCCTCCATACAGCTGATACGATATAACAGGATGGCACAACCAAAACGAACTAGCTGACACAATCCCAGTGCTCACCTCAAAAGGCTGCACTAACCACAGGATTGTTCAATCACATCTACGGTCTCATGTGTATAGGCCTATCAGCCACACAATGATCCCGAGATAAACAACAGTGCTAGATAACAACGGATATCAACAATGGGCTAACAAGAATGATAGGGCTCAACATGAATGTTATAACAGTATGCCCGATGCTAAATGCCAATAATATGTCACAATAATAAACATAGATCACAACGAAGGAATTTAACAATTTATAACAGCAAACAAGTCATACACATGATTCAATGTAACACAGAATGAAAATTAAACATAACTTATGTTTTACCGTAGTATGTTACTGAGCTGTAACATACATATACCAACTTGAAACTCCAATATCAACTTCTCTTCAAGACTCTCGGCCTAAACAAAACCACAATAAGCCGATCATGAAAACTACATTCCACATCAATGTTTGATTTGGCACAAAAGAGCATAAAATTCAAATATCGCTCAAAATTAACTCAAATCAATATCCGCCAATTGAAAATGAAAGATAACTCAATTATCTAAGTTTCTCCCGTTGAAACCATCTTCAGAAACTCAGTAGATTATTCTCAGAATTTCCAGAAACACACTGCTACTTACAAATTCGCGGACAGAATCACACACACTGAGCAGTTCCAGAAAAACAAGCATAACTTGCTCAATTCTTAATGGAATTTTACGAATCTTATATCATTACGAAGACAACACATAGCTCTACAACTTTCTTTTTACAAAAAAACCCAGAATCCGAGTGCATATATGCCATAAACCCGAATTACAGTAGGTGTTGTACACAGCTCCAACACAAAATTCCATTTTGACACGTTTTGGTAGAAAAATCATATCAAATCCGTTTCTTATCAAAATTCGATGATTCTAGTGGCTTTAAACAGAAAACTTAAACCACTACAAGGTTTATTTAGGTCATTTCTACAAATTCAAACTACGAAAGTCGCAGCAACCCAAAAACTCTCACCCAAAACTGGAAGAATTTGCGCAGAAACAGAGCACCGGAACAGCAGCTTTGATCTACCTGAATCCTTGCTCAAACTTCGCGATTTCTGACTTGAATCGAAGCCTAGGATGTTAGGAAGAAACCACTTTATACCAATTGAGATTTGGATGCCGGACGGAGGAGTTATCACGATTTTCCCGCAGCCGCTACACAAGTGACGGGAATGGAGTTGGGGAAAGCTTCGTTCTTCTTTCTTTTCTTTCTCTCGATTCTTCCTTCTCTTATTTGATAAGTTGTGTGTATGTATATGTGTTTTTATATATTGTGTATTTGGTTACTAAAATAGTAACTCAAGCCCATTTATCTCGGTCTGTATTTATTTTGCTCTCGTGTGTTATTTAAACTCTATATGTATTTTATATCGTTAAATTCTTCGATATTCTAAAATACATATTTTTAACACACTTCTTGAATTTATTTGAGATAATTAATTATTTCAAATTACAACTCAATAATTATTCTAGTTATGCCAAATTTACCGGATAATTAAATACATGGCCTTACACTTCTCCACCCCTTAAAACAAATTTTGTCCTCGAAATTTCTGTTTATACACATACATCTTACACACGATACAAAACCTACAATACATTACTAATAATCAAACAGATATGGATAAGATGCTCTTATCTTCTCTTATGTTTCCCACGTTGATTGTAACGTACCGTACTTTTACTACTTGAAATTTGCGGAAAAATTAAAAATTTTAATCAAATAAAACTTCCGTACGGTCGTCACCCAACATACATAAAATATCTTTAAAATAATCCATCACCAAATAAAAGTTTGCTAAAAGAACGCTGTCTCAAAACGTCTCACATTCAAATCAAACCATCAGAGTATTTTAAAAATTTGCATAAACATAAACTTGCGGTCCTCGGGTTTAGCCTGCCGCTCAGCCCAAGCCTGCCCCTTGGTCGCCACCTCCTGTCTCCTGCTCATCGTACTCACCTGCATCGATCAAGTCTAGTGAGTCTAAAGACTCAACACGTATAAACTGGAATAACGAGTACTACATAATAAAATTACATACACTTTAAAATAGGACATACATAATTTGAAGCTTGAACATTCGTACATACAAAACTAGACGTGCCAACAACATAAACTTTCATAAACATACTGCATACGTAAACATACATAACTTCATCATTTTTTTGCGTAGAGGCATGTTTCAAAGCAAGTGACCCATACATAATAAACGCCTGATCAGACACACCACAGTACTGGGCTGACAGGGACGTATCCACTGCCACATACATGAGATCCCCGTTCATAATTTAACGGGCTGGTTGGTCCCCGTTCATAATTTAACGCTTTCCAACCATGATCTAACCCGTTCATAATTTAACGGGCGGATTGGTCCCCGTTCATAATTTAACGCTTTCCAATCCTAACATAATTTGGTCACAAGACATTTAGCATACCTCAAAACTTAAAATATTTTCTTTGCACGTCAGCATACTTACTTGGCATTGAGGGATTCGTTGGACTTCGATCGGGGCCGTTGCTGCACCAACTAACATGAATTTGCATAACTTAAACGTAGGAATCATACTTACCCTCAAGTCCAAATCAATACTTAGGACGTTCTAACATTTCCCATGTCACGACCTAGAAAACCCTTGCACTAAACCATGACATCAAACTTAAAATGAACTTACAAATATTTCCCAAAAACAAGGGTACACGGACCCAGTGCTTGGGTCCGGGAGAGGGTCCGTGTACGTACTGCCTAAAATGTGTAGGAAAACGGAAGGGGCACGGACCCCGTGCTTAGGTCCGGATGGGGGTCCGTGTAGGTACTGCATGTCAAGTGTCTCGAAAAGGAAAGGACACGGACCCCGTGTGAGGGTCCGGGTTGAGGTCCGTGTGGCTACTGTCTAGGAACACCAATTGGAAAACAAGGGCACGGACCCCGTGCTCGGGTCCGTATGGGGGTCCGTCTGCACACTGTACGAAGAAACCTGCGAGAAACTTATGCACATGCCTACACACCCAAATTGACACTTGAACACTATGATTCAACACCTTAAGGACACCATAACATTGCATAAAACTTATATAAACACTTCAAGATACGACGTCCACCATACTACCCAATAAAACGCTAATTAGCAATTGACATCAATCGAGTTCCTACGACTTTAAACTAACTCAAACGCCTAACGACGTCCAACAAAACCTTGAAAAATACAACAAACCTCAATACTAACATACTCCTACGCAGCAACGATCGCCCGTCGATTTCCAACGAATCCTGCAACACTGAAACTTCAAAAATTATCAATATCAAAACTTTCCTGAAACGCAGTTTGAGCAGTCCCACGAAAAACGCCATAACTCACTCAATTTTCGTCCAAAAATTTCGAATCATATATCAAATCGAAGGTATCAAAAAGTTCTACGTTTTTTCCGTTGAAAGTTTTCCCAAACTAAGAACAGAAAAATCGCAGTTTTGACATGAACAGTAAAAACGAGTTTTAGATCTAAAAATTTTTCCTTCGCAATTGATCCGATTCATGATCCGCTCAAACTACTATCATCATACATAACTTTTACGCATAAAAACAACGCAATACAATATATGACTTGATCGACACAGCAAGAACAGATTATACGTGCCTTTATGACGATAACGTTACCGAAAGACGACACCGAAGCGGAGATGGAGAGAGGCTTGATCCGGGACGAACGTGGCACCGTTTTCTGGCAATAAAACCCACCGAAAATGACTGGAAAAATCGATGGAAGGGGCGGCTGCTTTCTAATGGAGAACCCTAGGTTTTGGCTCTCAAAAATGATAAAAATTATGATTTGTGAAAGTGTGTGTGTGTTAAACGATTTTCACTGTGTGTAAAAGTGGGTTTGTGTGTGTGCGTGTGTTTTAAATATTTAGGAGACTAACTTTTGGTTTACTAAAATAATTGTCTACTAATTAAAACACTAACTCACACTCAACTTTTAAATAAAACTCTTCCATTAAAATATAACACACCATACTAGACTTTAAAAGTTCTAAAATCATAAACTCACAAAATAGTTATTTTAGGATTCAAAATGCTAACATCTCACTAAATTATTTAAAATGCCCCCAAACTCAACTTAAAATAAAATACCATCTCTAAAATTGCCAAAAATCGTCACCGGGTCTTTTCCTCAATCCCGCCTCGAATGATCGCCTGAAACATGAAACTCGAAAGACATTTTAACGTGCATCACATAATCATGAATAATTTAAAATAATGCATTTTCATAAATTATGCATGGCTAAAGCTCATTTAAAAAAAATAAATAAATGATCTAATAATTAAATGAATGCATAGGTTATACGTGTACTGAATTTTTGGGCACTACATTGATTCTTCTACACCATGGCTCGACCACTGAACACGTACAAGTTGTTTAACTTTAATGCGTAAAACTTTATCTTTATGATCCAAGATACAAACAGGATACTCAGTATACGATAAAGACGGATCAAGTTCAACCTCATCAGGCTGATCACATGAGACGGATCGGGCTCATACTTACGCAACATAGAAACATGGAAAACATCGTGGATGCCAGACAAAGACTGAGGCAAATCCAAACGTTAAGCGCAAGTCCCAATACGCTCAACAATCTCATAGGGACCAACGAAACGAGGTGAAAAATTACCTCTCATACCAAAACGAAAAACACCTCTAAACGGAGAGATTTTCAGAAACACAAAATCTCCAACTTGAAATTCTAGAGGTCTGCGATGTGGGGACCCGGACGCTAATCAAGTTCTTAATCATCTTTGGGACTAATTAATCAATTATAAAACAGGGTCTAAAAATTTTTCTTTTTAAAATTCGGAACGTAGTGAAATCAAACTATATATACAGATCAGTATATAAAATACAAGTCCTGTATCACAAACATTTATTCAAACTAGGGTTTGACAACTACGATCAAGTGTTCAACCATATCTCTAGTCCAAGTCCGGTGCCACCACTCTAATCACGATCTCTCTCTTCATCTCCTGGACCCTGATCCTGTCCCACCTGTTGTCAAGTACACATACAGACAAGACAACAGCCGGATAAACCGGTGAGAATATACTCCCAGTATAAATCAACGAAACATGCAATCATATAAACAAAATAAAGCATGTAATCAGGTAACAATCATATGTAACAAATCTGAAACATAATCAATACCATACTCCCAACAATACTCGTAGCTACATAATTCAGACTAGACTCAATCCTAGTCTATGGATCCCGATTCCAGAAGTTGGCATGCGTATATCGACTAGCAGTAATAGAAAAGACTCCAGTTCTATCCACGCCGATATGGTATCGATCAACAGTAATAGAAAAGACTCCAGTTCTATTCACATCGATACGGTATCGATTACCAGTAATAGAGGAAGCTATTATTCTATCCACATCAATATAGTACCGATTAACAGTAATAGAAGCAACTCTAATTCTATCCACATCGATATGACATCGATTACCAGTAATAGAAGAGCTACTAATCTATCCACATCGATACAATACTGATTAACAGTAATAGAAAAAGCCACCATCCTATCCACATCGATAGCCAAACATCCAGTGAGTCTTTGGCACATCCGCCAATACACCATCTTATGACATCGTGCAATGTGCCCGTGGTGATCCCACCACTAACGGCACTTCTGTCATAAGACTACTCGTCTAATACCTGCTGTCTAAAATCAAGATAACAAGTATATCAATCAATCAATGCAAATATCAATGCAAAAAAGTAAAGTATGTGATTTAGGGAAACCCAAGTCTAAACCGACTCAAGTTCATCTCCCAATACCACATTGACTTATACCTTTCTTTCGTCGGTTCCTGGCTCAGTCGATATCCTGAACTCACAATCTGTCTGGTACTGACAATATCAATAATCTCATATCAATATACTAGTCAATTGCATAACAATCTGATCAATCTGGATTTAATTCAAAATCAACGGTATAACGGTACAATTTCAATATCCCCGTCAATACCAATTCACCAGATAACTGTTACAATCTATAACTCATATCCCATACAATTCATAATCCCGCCACAATTGAAATCTGTCCGGTATCAACCGATTATAATCAGAAATTCATAACAATTCCATAATCAGTCTATTTCTTAATCTGACTTCGATTCTACGATGTCTAACATGTCAAGAACATCATATATGAATCCTATTCAATTCTGACAATAGCATAATTTCAAAGCATGTCAAAACATAGCAAAACTTACGTCCAGTTGTAGCCTACGTTCCTAGGAACTCAGTATCGAAGTCGGATTCAAAATCAGACGGACGGATTTCTCAGAAAAGGCGTAAGGATTTCCCACTACTTTCCAGAGACGTTTCTCAACTCTTTTCTCGAAAATAATGAAGGAGAACAAAGCTTGTTTCATATATATATTGCATGTAATCCGTACGTGTCTCTCCCAGAATTTCCCTCATTTCAGGCGGCGCTCGAGCGGTGCTAAACTACCGCTCGAGCACGGCAGGTTCTGCTCAAACATTTCAGAATGCACCCTTGGCGCTCGGGCGGTCAAAAACTACCGCCCGGGCGCCACACCTTCTGCCCGAGACATTTTCCTATTGAACATTGGCGCTCGGGCGGTTAAAATTCACCGCTCGGGCGCCATACTCTCTGCCCAAAATTCTCGAATTTCACATGTAATCTTATTTTCGTGTCCCGATTAATCCTTTCGTAATCATATCAAATTATAAATCAATAATTACCGATTACTGGGATTAAAATTCCGGGCATTACATTTCTCCCCCCCTAAGATACGATTTCGTCCTCGAAATCACAGGCAATTCATCATATCCATAAGGAGTATATACAAAACTGTATAAAGAATGCGATAGAAATTTACATCAGTGAAACAATGCTGGGAATTCCTGTCTCATATCAGACTCAGTCTCCCACGTAGCTTCTTCAACACCATGACGAGTCCATTGTACTTTCACCAACGGAATCGTCTTCGTTCTGAGCTGTCTTTCTTTACGATCAATAATCCGGATCGGCTTCTCGACATAACTCAATGTCTCATCCAGCTCAGTCTCGTCTGGCTGAATCACGTGAGAATCATCGGGAAGATACTTCCGCAGCATCGATACATGAAAAACATCATGTATTCCAGATAATGAAGGCGGCAAGTCAAGTCGATAGGCACGATCTCCTATCTTTTCAAGAATTTCATAGGGTCCGACATATCGTGGAGACAATTTTCCTTTCTTGCCAAATCTGACAACTCCTCTGAAAGGTGAAATCTTCAGGAATACTCGGTCTCCAGCCTCAAATACCAACGGTCGTCGTCTGAGGTTGGCATATTTGGCTTGTCGATCTTGAGCTGCCTTCATTTTCTTCTGAATTAACTTTACTTTCTCAGCCATATCTCTGATCCTATCAGGTCCAGTCTCAGGAACTTCAGAGATATCATCCCAATACAGAGGGGATCGACATTTCTTTCCGTACAACGCTTCAAATGGTGCCATCTCAATACTCGTTTGATAGCTGTTGTTGTACGAAAACTCGCAAAGAGGCAATGCATCTTGCCAGTTAGTACTAAAATCAAGTACTACAGCTCTCAGCATATCTTCCAATGTCTGTATCGTACGCTCTGACTGTCCGTCAGTCTGTGGATGATATGCGGTACTAAGATGTAACTTCGTACCAAGAGCTTGTTGTAGGCTCTGCCAGAAGTGCGAAGTAAATCGAGGATCTCGATCTGAAACAATCGACTTCGGCACTCCATGCAATCTAACCACTTCCTTGACATAGATATCGGTCATCTGATCATATCTATACGTCATCTTGTATGGAATAAAACATGCAGATTTGGTCAATCGATCAATCACGACCCAAATTGCATCACAACCTCGAGAGGATCTCGGTAACTGTGTCACAAAATCCATGAAAATGTGATCCCATTTCCATTCAGGAATGAACAAACTCTGTAACAATCCTCCTGGTTTCTTTCTTTCAGCTTTCACCTGTTGGCAATTGAGACACTTTGATACAAATGTAGCAATGTCCGCTTTCATTTGTTTCCACCAATACTGTGTCTTTAAATCATTATACATTTTCCTGCCACCAGGATGAATGCTAAAACGACTGTTGTGCGCTTCTGTCAGTATTCGCTGTCTCAAATCCGAAACATTCGGCACAACAAGACGATTATTCACATACAAAATACCATTTTGAACCTGGTATTCCGATCGATGTCCCGCTCTAACCATAGCAATCGACTTTTGTATATTCTGATCACCTTTCTGAGCCGCTTTAATTTTCAAAATCAGCTCTGGTTCCGCTTGAATAGCACATAATCTCATAGGTTTCTGATCTGTCTCAAATACTAATCCAGATAAACAGCAGTCTTCAATCAAACTCGAGACTCCCATAGTCGATAAGGATAGAGAACATACCTTTCGACTCAGTGCATCTGCTGCTGTATTGGATTTCCCCGGATAATATTTGATTTCACAATCAAAGTCTTTCAATAAATCCAGCCATCTCCGCTGTCTCATATTCAATTCTGATTGTGAAAAGAGATATTTCAAGCTTTTGTGATCAGAATAGATTTCGAATTTCTCACCGTACAGATAATGTCGCCATATCTTTAATGCAAAGACTATGGCTGTCAATTCAAGATCATGAATTGGGTATTGAGTTTCATGGGGTTTCAGCTGTCTCGAGGCATAAGCAATCACATGCCCTCGCTGCATTAGAACACAACCCAATCCTCGGTGAGATGCATCACAATAAACGACAAAGCCACCAATACCTGAAGGAATCGTCAACACAGGCGCACAGTCAATCTCTTTTTCAATTCCAGAAAACTGGATTCACAGTCTTCTGACCAAACAAACGGAGCATTTTTCTGTGTCAACTGTGTAATAGGCTTGGCAATACTTGAAAAATCTTGGATAAAACGTCGGTAATACCCTGCTAAACCCATAAAACTACGAATTTCCGGCACAGATGTAGGTCTTGGCCAAGAAATCACGGCTTCAACCTTACTGGGATCAACTGATATCTCGTCTCCGGATATGATATGCCCCAGAAATATCACCTGTTTCAACCAGAACTCGCATTTCGACAGTTTAGCATATAATTTATCCGCCCTTAAAGTTCGCAACACAGTCCTCAGATTATCAGCATGCTCAATCATATTCTTTGAATAAATCAAGATATCATCAATGAATATAATAACAAAATCATCCAAGTATTTCTGAAATACGCGGTTCATCAATCCCATAAATACCGCTGGTACATTCGTCAAACCAAATGGCATGACAATAAACTCATAGTGTCCATACCTGGTTCTGAATGCTGTCTTTGAGATATCAGAATCCTTGACTCTCAATTGATGGTATCCAGATCTCAGATCAATCTTGGAATACACAGATGAACCTTGCAATTGATCAAAAAGATCATCAATACCAGGCAAGGGATATTTATTCTTTACCGTTGCCTTGTTCAGTTGCCGATAGTCGATACAAAGTCTCATCGACCCATCCTTCTTCCTTACGAACAATACTGGAGCACCCCAAGGAGATACACTAGGTCTAATGTAACCCTTGGCCAGTAAATCCTCCAACTGTTCCTTTAATTCTCTCAACTCGATCGGTGCCATCCTGTAAGGAGTTCTCGAAATCGGAACTGTTCCTGGCATTAATTCAATGCTGAAGTCTATCTCTCGAATCGGAGGCAATCCAGGAATCTCGTCTGGAAAGACATCAGCAAATTCGCACACCACTGGCAAATCCGCCAATGATGGACTCTTCTTCAGTAAATCAACTGAATATACCAGGAATCCATCCGCTCCTTTCTGCAATAATCGTGTCATATTTATTGCAGATATCAAAGGAATTCTGGCTCGAGAACCCTTACCGTAAAATTTTCACTCCTCAGCCATCTCAGGTCTGAATCGAACTATCTTTTGGAAACAATCAACTGTAGCTCTGTACTTGGTTAATGTATCAATACCAATAATACAATCAAAGTCAGATATCCCAAGTACAATACAGTCTAACTCAATCATATGCCCATCGTACTGCAGTATACAAAATTTCACAGACTTCACTGATATCAAACCTGCCCCTAACGGAGACGAGACAGATACTACAGTAGCTAAAGACTCAATAGGCAAAGAATGCATCAAAGCAAATCGCTCAGATATGAAAGTATGGGATGCACCAGTATCAATCAATACATATGCAGGATAACCAGAAATAAAACAGTTACCTACCACGACATCATCAGGTGCATCCTGAGCTTGCTCCTCAGTCAAAGCAAACAATCGGGCCTGCTGTCTAGGAGGCTGGCTCGCTGTCTGGCCCCCTCCTGGCCTCTGCTGTGACAGAGTAGACGATGCTGGCTGAAAAGTATGAACGGCAGAGGGTCGTCTACCTGTCTGAGCCGCTGATCCAGACGACTCAGCTGCCTGTGATCCCTGGGCACCTCTATGTGGACACACTCGAGCAAAGTGTCCATGCTGTTTACAGATGCGGCAGTTGCCGAACACTCCTCTGCACTGCTCTGTGGAATGCCTCCCTCCACAGGTGCTACAGTATGGTCCTGTATAACTCTGGCCCTGACTAGTCTTTCTAGAGCCACTCGAGCTAGAGGAGCTACTCCCAGCTTTCTTGAATTTCTTCCCCTTAGCCTTCAGGAAGTCTTTCTTCCCACTTCCACTACCACTTTCAAATCGAGGAAATGGTGGAGGCATCTGTGAACTCGGTACTGAAGGCACAAACGAAGCCTCTTTCTGTCTTATCAATCCGGCTTCAGCTCCCTTAGCTCGATTCAGAGCATCAGTGAAATTGTTTGGCCTTCCGGTATTCACCAGGGTAAAGATGTCAGGATTTAGACCATTTATAAACTGGTCTGCAACGGCCTCATCACTCCCAGCCACATGAGGGGCAAATCGGAGCAGAGTAGAGAACTTAGCCACATAATCCTCAATGTTTAACTAGCCTTGTTTCAAGTTTGCAAACTCGGCTCCCTTGTCCTTCCTATATGAAACTGGAAAGAACCGTAGATAAAATTCAGTCTTAAACACATTCCAGGTAATGGCCGTACCTCGTAGTTCCAAAGCCCGTTTTGTCGTGTTCCACCAGTGTTTAGCAACGTCATGCATCTGGTGTCCGATCAGTTTCACCCTCTTTTCCTCATTATATTCCAACGATTCGAACAACGATTCAATATCGTCCAACCAACTTTCACATTCCACGGAATTCTCCGTCCCTTTCAAAGTCGGTGGATGGAATGACTGAAATCTTTTCAACAATTGCTCCATTGGAGTAGGGGCCACATCCATAGGAGGATTCGATGTACTTCCCTGTTCTGGTATCCTTCTCGGAGGCATATCTGATAATCGAAGAGGTTAGTAATTCCAAATACCACTTACCAGTTTCAATCCTCCTCGGATCATCTTACAGCTGATCCATTCCAATAATATACAATACCATATCAATATCAGATAATTCAGGTAGCATATATTAAAACAGGAATCATGCTAGCAATCAAAAGCAGGAAAGAAAATCAATCTACCCCGCTCACTAGCTTCTAACTCAGTCTAAGGGATCTATCGCTCTGATACCACCTGTTGTGGGGACCCGGACGCTAATCAAGTTCTTAATCATCTTTGGGACTAATTAATCAATTATAAAACAGGGTCTAAAAATTTTTCTTTTTAAAATTCGGAACGTAGTGAAATCAAACTATATATACAGATCAGTATATAAAATACAAGTCCTGTATCACAAACATTTATTCAAACTAGGGTTTGACAACTACGATCAAGTGTTCAACCATATCTCTAGTCCAAGTCCGGTGCCACCACTCTAATCACGATCTCTCTCTTCATCTCCTGGACCCTGATCCTGTCCCACCTGTTGTCAAGTACACATACAGACAAGACAACAGCCGGATAAACCGGTGAGAATATACTCCCAGTATAAATCAACGAAACATGCAATCATATAAACAAAATAAAGCATGTAATCAGGTAACAATCATATGTAACAAATCTGAAACATAATCAATACCATACTCCCAACAATACTCGTAGCTACATAATTCAGACTAGACTCAATCCTAGTCTATGGATCCCGATTCCAGAAGTTGGCATGCGTATATCGACTAGCAGTAATAGAAAAGACTCCAGTTCTATCCACGCCGATATGGTATCGATCAACAGTAATAGAAAAGACTCCAGTTCTATTCACATCGATACGGTATCGATTACCAGTAATAGAGGAAGCTATTATTCTATCCACATCAATATAGTACCGATTAACAGTAATAGAAGCAACTCTAATTCTATCCACATCGATATGACATCGATTACCAGTAATATAAGAGCTACTAATCTATCCACATCGATACAATACTGATTAACAGTAATAGAAAAAGCCACCATCCTATCCACATCGATAGCCAAACATCCAGTGACAGTCTTTGGCACATCCGCCAATACACCATCTTATGACATCGTGCAATGTGCCCGTGGTGATCCCACCACTAACGGCACTTCTGTCATAAGACTACTCGTCTAATACCTGCTGTCTAAAATCAAGATAACAAGTATATCAATCAATCAATGCAAATATCAATGCAAAAAAGTAAAGTATGTGATTTAGGGAAACCCAAGTCTAAACCGACTCAAGTTCATCTCCCAATACCACATTGACTTATACCTTTCTTTCGTCGGTTCCTGGCTCAGTCGATATCCTGAACTCACAATCTGTCTGGTACTGACAATATCAATAATCTCATATCAATATACTAGTCAATTGCATAACAATCTGATCAATCTGGATTTAATTCAAAATCAACGGTATAACGGTACAATTTCAATATCCCCGTCAATACCAATTCACCAGATAACAGTTACAATCTATAACTCATATCCCATACAATTCATAATCCCGCCACAATTGAAATCTGTCCGGTATCAACCGATTATAATCAGAAATTCATAACAATTCCATAATCAGTCTATTTCTTAATCTGACTTCGATTCTACGATGTCTAACATGTCAAGAACATCATATATGAATCCTATTCAATTCTGACAATAGCATAATTTCAAAGCATGTCAAAACATAGCAAAACTTACGTCCAGTTGTAGCCTACGTTCCTAGGAACTCAGTATCGAAGTCGGATTCAAAATCAGACGGACGGATTTCTCAGAAAAGGCGTAAGGATTTCCCACTACTTTCCAGAGACGTTTCTCAACTCTTTTCTCGAAAATAATGAAGGAGAACAAAGCTTGTTTCATATATATATTGCATGTAATCCGTACGTGTCTCTCCCAGAATTTCCCTCATTTCAGGCGGCGCTCGAGCGGTGCTAAACTACCGCTCGAGCGCGGCAGGTTCTGCTCAAACATTTCAGAATGCACCCTTGGCGCTCGGGCGGTCAAAAACTACCGCCCGGGCGCCACACCTTCTGCCCGAGACATTTTCCTATTGAACATTGGCGCTCGGGCGGTTAAAATTCACCGCTTGGGCGCCATACTCTCTGCCCAAAATTCTCGAATTTCACATGTAATCTTATTTTCGTGTCCCGATTAATCCTTTCGTAATCATATCAAATTATAAATCAATAATTACCGATTACTGGGATTAAAATTCCGGGCATTACATTTCTCCCCCCCTAAGATACGATTTCGTCCTCGAAATCATAGGCAATTCATCATATCCATAAGGAGTATATACAAAACTGTATAAAGAATGCGATAGAAATTTACATCAGTCAAAAAATGCTGGGAATTCCTGTCTCATATCAGACTCAGTCTCCCACGTAGCTTCTTCAACACCATGACGAGTCCATTGTACTTTCACCAACGGAATCGTCTTCGTTCTGAGCTGTCTTTCTTTACGATCAATAATCCGGATCGGCTTCTCGACATAACTCAATGTCTCATCCAGCTCAGTCTCGTCTGGCTGAATCACGTGAGAATCATCGGGAAGATACTTCCGCAGCATCGATACATGAAAAACATCATGTATTCCAGATAATGAAGGCGGCAAGGCAAGTCGATAGGCACGATCTCCTATCTTTTCAAGAATTTCATAGGGTCCGACATATCGTGGAGACAATTTTCCTTTCTTGCCAAATCTGACAACTCCTCTGAAAGGTGAAATCTTCAGGAATACTCGGTCTCCAGCCTCAAATACCAACGGTCGTCGTCTGAGGTTGGCATATTTGGCTTGTCGATCTTGAGCTGCCTTCATTTTCTTCTGAATTAACTTTACTTTCTCAGTCATATCTCTGATCCTATCAGGTCCAGTCTCAGGAACTTCAGAGATATCATCCCAATACAGAGGGGATCGACATTTCTTTCCGTACAACGCTTCAAATGGTGCCATCTCAATACTCGTTTGATAGCTGTTGTTGTACGAAAACTCGCAAAGAGGCAATGCATCTTGCCAGTTAGTACTAAAATCAAGTACTACAGCTCTCAGCATATCTTCCAATGTCTGTATCGTACGCTCTGACTGTCCATCAGTCTGTGGATGATATGCGGTACTAAGATGTAACTTCGTACCAAGAGCTTGTTGTAGGCTCTGCCAGAAGTGCGAAGTAAATCGAGGATCTCGATCTGAAACAATCGACTTCGGCACTCCATGCAATCTAACCACTTCCTTGACATAGATATCGGTCATCTGATCATATCTATACGTCATCTTGTATGGAATAAAACATGCAGATTTGGTCAATCGATCAATCACGACCCAAATTGCATCACAACCTCGAGAGGATCTCGGTAACTGTGTCACAAAATCCATGAAAATGTGATCCCATTTCCATTCAGGAATGGACAAACTCTGTAACAATCCTCCTGGTTTCTTTCTTTCAGCTTTCACCTGTTGGCAATTGAGACACTTTGATACAAATGTAGCAATGTCCGCTTTCATTTGTTTCCACCAATACTGTGTCTTTAAATCATTATACATTTTCCTGCCACCAGGATGAATGCTAAAACGACTGTTGTGCGCTTCTGTCAGTATTCGCTGTCTCAAATCCGAAACATTCGGCACAACAAGACGATTATTCACATACAAAATACCATTTTGAACCTGGTATTCCGATCGATGTCCCGCTCTAACCATAGCAATCGACTTTTGTATATTCTGATCACCTTTCTGAGCCGCTTTAATTTTCAAAATCAGCTCTGGTTCCGCTTGAATAGCACATAATCTCATAGGTTTCTGATCTGTCTCAAATACTAATCCAGATAAACAGCAATCTTCAATCAAACTCGAGACTCCCATAGTCGATAAGGATAGAGAACATACCTTTCGACTCAGTGCATCTGCTGCTGCATTGGATTTCCCCGGATAATATTTGATTTCACAATCAAAGTCTTTCAATAAATCCAGCCATCTCCGCTGTCTCATATTCAATTCTGATTGTGAAAAGAGATATTTCAAGCTTTTGTGATCAGAATAGATTTCGAATTTCTCACCGTACAGATAATGTCGCCATATCTTTAATGCAAAGACTATGGCTGTCAATTCAAGATCATGAATTGGGTATTGAGTTTCATGGGGTTTCAGCTGTCTCGAGGCATAAGCAATCACATGCCCTCGCTGCATTAGAACACAACCCAATCCTCGGTGAGATGCATCACAATAAACGACAAAGCCACCAATACCTGAAGGAATCGTCAACACAGGCGCACAGTCAATCTCTTTTTCAATTCCAGAAAACTGGATTCACAGTCTTCTGACCAAACAAACGGAGCATTTTTCTGTGTCAACTGTGTAATAGGCTTGGCAATACTTGAAAAATCTTGGATAAAACGTCGGTAATACCCTGCTAAACCCATAAAACTACGAATTTCCGGCACAGATGTAGGTCTTGGCCAAGAAATCACGGCTTCAACCTTACTGGGATCAACTGATATCCCGTCTCCGGATATGATATGCCCCAGAAATATCACCTGTTTCAACCAGAACTCGCATTTCGACAGTTTAGCATATAATTTATCCGCCCTTAAAGTTCGCAACACAGTCCTCAGATGATCAGCATGCTCAATCATATTCTTTGAATAAATCAAGATATCATCAATGAATATAATAACAAAATCATCCAAGTATTTCTGAAATACGCGGTTCATCAATCCCATAAATACCGCTGGTACATTCATCAAACCAAATGGCATGACAATAAACTCATAGTGTCCATACCTGGTTCTGAATGCTGTCTTTGAGATATCAAAATCCTTGACTCTCAATTGATGGTATCCAGATCTCAGATCAATCTTGGAATACACAGATGAACCTTGCAATTGATCAAAAAGATCATCAATACCAGGCAAGGGATATTTATTCTTTACCGTTGCCTTGTTCAGTTGCCGATAGTCGATACAAAGTCTCATCGACCCATCCTTCTTCCTTACGAACAATACTGGAGCACCCCAAGGAGATACACTAGGTCTAATGTAACCCTTGGCCAGTAAATCCTCCAACCGTTCCTTTAATTCTCTCAACTCGATCGGTGCCATCCTGTAAGGAGTTCTCGAAATCGGAAGTGTTCCTGGCATTAATTCAATGCTGAAGTCTATCTCTCGAATCGGAGGCAATCCAGGAATCTCGTCTGGAAAGACATCAGCAAATTCGCACACCACTGGCAAATCCGCCAATGATGGACTCTTCTTCAGTAAATCAACTGAATATACCAGGAATCCATCCGCTCCTTTCTGCAATAATCGTGTCATATTTATTGCAGATATCAAAGGAATTCTGGCTCGAGAACCCTTACCGTAAAATTTCCACTCCTCAGCCATCTCAGGTCTGAATCGAACTATCTTTTGGAAACAATCAACTGTAGCTCTGTACTTGGTTAATGTATCAATACCAATAATACAATCAAAGTCAGATATCCCAAGTACAATACAGTCTAACTCAATCATATGCCCATCGTACTGCAGTATACAAAATTTCACAGACTTCACTGATATCAAACCTGCCCCTAACGGAGACGAGACAGATACTACAGTAGCTAAAGAATCAATAGGCAAAGAATGCATCAAAGCAAATCGCTCAGATATGAAAGTATGGGATGCACCAGTATCAATCAATACATATGCAGGATAACCAGAAATAAAACAGTTACCTACCACGACATCATCAGGTGCATCCTGAGCTTGCTCCTCAGTCAAAGCAAACAATCGGGCCTGCTGTCTAGGAGGCTGGCTCGCTGTCTGGCCCCCTCCTGGCCTCTGCTGTGACAGAGTAGACGATGCTGGCTGAAAAGTATGAACGGCAGAGGGTCGTCTACCTGTCTGAGCCGCTGATCCAGACGACTCAGCTGCCTGTGATCCCTGGGCACCTCTATGTGGACACACTCGAGCAAAGTGTCCATGCTGTTTACAGATGCGGCAGTTGCCGAACACTCCTCTGCACTGCTCTGTGGAATGCCTCCCTCCACAGGTGCTACAGTATGGTCCTGTATAACTCTGGCCCTGACTAGTCTTTCTAGAGCCACTCGAGCTAGAGGAGCTACTCCCAGCTTTCTTGAATTTCTTCCCCTTAGCCTTCAGGAAGTCTTTCTTCCCACTTCCACTACCACTTTCAAATCGAGGAAATGGTGGAGGCATCTGTGAACTCGGTACTGAAGGCACAAACGAAGCCTCTTTCTGTCTTATCAATCCGGCTTCAGCTCCCTTAGCTCGATTCAGAGCATCAGTGAAATTGTTTGGCCTTCCGGTATTCACCAGGGTAAAGATGTCAGGATTTAGACCATTTATAAACTGGTCTGCAACGGCCTCATCACTCCCAGCCACATGAGGGGCAAATCGGAGCAGAGTAGAGAACTTAGCCACATAATCCTCAATGTTTAACTAGCCTTGTTTCAAGTTTGCAAACTCGGCTCCCTTGTCCTTCCTATATGAAACTGGAAAGAACCGTAGATAAAATTCAGTCTTAAACACATTCCAGGTAATGGCCGTACCTCGTAGTTCCAAAGCCCGTTTTGTCGTGTTCCACCAGTGTTTAGCAACGTCATGCATCTGGTGTCCGATCAGTTTCACCCTCTTTTCCTCATTATATTCCAACGATTCGAACAACGATTCAATATCGTCCACACAACTTTCACATTCCACGGAATTCTCCGTCCCTTTCAAAGTCGGTGGATGGAATGACTGAAATCTTTTCAACAATTGCTCCATTGGAGTAGGGGCCACATCCATAGGAGGATTCGATGTACTTCCCTGTTCTGGTATCCTTCTCGGAGGCATATCTGATAATCGAAGAGGTTAGTAATTCCAAATACCACTTACCAGTTTCAATCCTCCTCGGATCATCTTACAGCTGATCCATTCCAATAATATACAATACCATATCAATATCAGATAATTCAGGTAGCATATATTAAAACAGGAATCATGCTAGCAATCAAAAGCAGGAAAGAAAATCAATCTACCCCGCTCACTAGCTTCTAACTCATTCTAAGGGATCTATCGCTCTGATACCACCTGTTGTGGGGACCCGGACGCTAATCAAGTTCTTAATCATCTTTGGGACTAATTAATCAATTATAAAACAGGGTCTAAAAATTTTTCTTTTTAAAATTCGGAACGTAGTGAAATCAAACTATATATACAGATCAGTATATAAAATACAAGTCCTGTATCACAAACATTTATTCAAACTAGGGTTTGACAACTACGATCAAGTGTTCAACCATATCTCTAGTCCAAGTCCGGTGCCACCACTCTAATCATGATCTCTCTCTTCATCTCCTGGACCCTGATCCTGTCCCACCTGTTGTCAAGTACACATACAGACAAGACAACAGCCGGATAAACCGGTGAGAATATACTCCCAGTATAAATCAACGAAACATGCAATCATATAAACAAAATAAAGCATGTAATCAGGTAACAATCATATGTAACAAATCTGAAACATAATCAATACCATACTCCCAACAATACTCGTAGCTACATAATTCAGACTAGACTCAATCCTAGTCTATGGATCCCGATTCCAGAAGTTGGCATGCGTATATCGACTAGCAGTAATAGAAAAGACTCCAGTTCTATCCACGCCGATATGGTATCGATCAACAGTAATAGAAAAGACTCCAGTTCTATTCACATCGATACGGTATCGATTACCAGTAATAGAGGAAGCTATTATTCTATCCACATCAATATAGTACCGATTAACAGTAATAGAAGCAACTCTAATTCTATCCACATCGATATGACATCGATTACCAGTAATAGAAGAGCTACTAATCTATCCACATCGATACAATACTGATTAACAGTAATAGAAAAAGCCACCATCCTATCCACATCGATAGCCAAACATCCAGTGACAGTCTTTGGCACATCCGCCAATACACCATCTTATGACATCGTGCAATGTGCCCGTGGTGATCCCACCACTAACGACACTTCTGTCATAAGACTACTCGTCTAATACCTGCTGTCTAAAATCAAGATAACAAGTATATCAATCAATCAATGCAAATATCAATGCAAAAAAGTAAAGTATGTGATTTAGGGAAACCCAAGTCTAAACCGACTCAAGTTCATCTCCCAATACCACATTGACTTATACCTTTCTTTCGTCGGTTCCTGGCTCAGTCGATATCCTGAACTCACAATCTGTCTGGTACTGACAATATCAATAATCTCATATCAATATACTAGTCAATTGCATAACAATCTGATCAATCTGGATTTAATTCAAAATCAACGGTATAACGGTACAATTTCAATATCCCCGTCAATACCAATTCACCAGATAACAGTTACAATCTATAACTCATATCCCATACAATTCATAATCCCGCCACAATTGAAATCTGTCCGGTATCAACCGATTATAATCAGAAATTCATAACAATTCCATAATCAGTCTATTTCTTAATCTGACTTCGATTCTACGATGTCTAACATGTCAAGAACATCATATATGAATCCTATTCAATTCTGACAATAGCATAATTTCAAAGCATGTCAAAACGTAGCAAAACTTACGTCCAGTTGTAGCCTACGTTCCTAGGAACTCAGTATCGAAGTCGGATTCAAAATCAGACGGACGGATTTCTCAGAAAAGGCGTAAGGATTTCCCACTACTTTCCAGAGACGTTTCTCAACTCTTTTCTCGAAAATAATGAAGGAGAACAAAGCTTGTTTCATATATATATTTCATGTAATCCGTACGTGTCTCTCCCAGAATTTCCCTCATTTCAGGCGGCGCTCGAGCGGTGCTAAACTACCGCTCGAGCGCGGCAGGTTCTGCTCAAACATTTCAGAATGCACCCTTGGAGCTCGGGCGGTCAAAAACTACCGCCCGGGCGCCACACCTTCTGCCCGAGACATTTTCCTATTGAACATTGGCGCTCGGGCGGTTAAAATTCACCGCTCGGTAACCGCCCGAGCGCCACACTCTCTGCCCAAAATTCTCGAATTTCACATGTAATCTTATTTTCGTGTCCCGATTAATCCTTTCGTAATCATATCAAATTATAAATCAATAATTACCGATTACTGGGATTAAAATTCCGGGCATTACATACGACGTCTGTTAGGATAACTAGCTTGCCGATCTTGGGCAGCTTTCATTCTCAGACGAATCAACTGGACTTTATCATGCATTTCCTGAACAATGTCAGGTTCAGTCAACTGCTTCTCAAATTCATCCCAACAAAGAGGTGATCGACATCGTCTGCCGTACAAAGCTTCAAAAGGAGCCATACCAATACTCACCTGGAAACTGTTGTTATATGAAAATTCTACTAGTGGTAAAGCTTCCTGCCAACTGTCTTTAAAATCCATGACTACAGCTCGAAGTAGATCCTCGAGTGTCTGGATTGTACGCTCTGTCTAACCATCTGTCTGAGAATGGTACGCAATACTCATCGCAAGTCGTGTACCCATTTCTTTTTGGAAACTAGTCCAAAACTTTGATGTGAATCTAGGGTCACGATCTGAGACTATTGCAACTGGAACTCCATGAAGTCTCACAACATTTTCAATATACAGACGAGCCATTTTCTTGTATGAATATGTCCTCTCCTACGGAATAAAGTGTGCCGATTTAGATCATCTGTCGACAATCACCCACTGAGGAACCTCAAGGCTATGCAATAATCCTCCAGGTCTCTTCGTTCCGCTTTGACTTGCTGACAGATCACACAACGAGACACAAACTCAGCCACATCCTTTTTCATATTTTTCCACCAAAACTAAGGCCGTAGAATATGATACATTTTCTTGCCTCCTAGGTGGATACTATATCGAGTACAATGAGCTTCTTTAAGGATGGCTATACGCAATTCAGGAATATCGGGGACAACCAATCTACCATTCAACCGAAGAGAATCATCTGAGTGAATTGAGAAACCAGATTGGTGTCCTTGAGATACTAACTCATAAGATTTCAGAACTCGATCATCAGTTTTCTGAGCTGACTTTACAATCTGAATAAACTCTGGCTCAACAGAAATCTGAGATACACAAACAGCATTACCTTGGATTTGAAAATCCAACCCAGAAGTGCAAATATCCTCTCGTAACTTAGAAACATGAATCGAGGATAAAATAATATCAACAACCTTATGACTCAAAGCATTGGCAATGACATTCACTTTTCCCGGATGATACTGGATCTCACAATCATCATCTTTCAAAAGATCCATCCAACGTCTTTGTCTCATATTCAGATCTGATTGAGAGAACAGATACTTCAATCTTTTGTGATCAGAATAGATTACAAATTGCTCCCCAAACAAATAATGTCTCCAAATCTTGAGAGCAAAAACGATAGCAGCAAATTCCAAGTCATGAACAGGATACTTAGACTCATGCGATTTCAACTGACGAGAACCATAGGCCACAATTCTGCCATGCTGCATCAGAACACAACCTAATCCTCTATTTGATGCGTCGGTACAAACAACGAATCCTCCAAAACCACTTGGAATGTTAAGAACTAGTGCAGAAGTCAATCTACCATAGGCCACAATTCTGCCATGCTGCATCAGAACACAACCTAATCCTCTATTTGATGCGTCGGTACAAACAACGAATCCTCCAAAACCACTTGGAATGGTAAGAACTAGTGCAGAAGTCAATCTCTTCTTCAACTCGACAAAACTTGACTCACATTCATCAGACCAAATGAATCTTTGATTTTTCTGAGTCAGTTGAGTGATAGATCTAGCAATCTTTGAGAAATTTTCAATAAATCTCCGGTAATAACCAGCTAAACCCATGAAACTACGAATCTCTGGCACATTGGTCGGTCGTGCCCAGTTCAGAACTGATTCCACTTTACTTGGATCGACAGAAATACCATGTTGAGATATGACATGGCCAAGAAAAACAACTCTATCTGACCAAAACTCACACTTGGATAGCTTGGCGTACAACTACTTATTTTGAAGAATTCGAAGAACTATCATCAAGTGTTTGGCATGCTCTTCCTCGGACTTGGAATAAACAAGAATATCATCGATGAATACAATCACAAAACGATCGAGATATTTAGGAAATACTCGATTCATCAAGTCCGTAAACATAGCAGGAGCATTGGTCAAACCAAAAGGCATAACCAAAAATTCAAAGTTTCCGTATCTTGTGCGAAAAGCTGTTTTCGGCACATCTTCTTGTCTAACTCTCACTTGATGGTACCCAGAAC
Organism: Primulina eburnea; assembly: GCF_022965805.1. NCBI lineage: Eukaryota > Viridiplantae > Streptophyta > Magnoliopsida > Lamiales > Gesneriaceae > Primulina > Primulina eburnea. Next base: position 6,895,696 of record NC_133114.1, read on the forward strand.
GGAGATCAATCTTAGAATACACCGAAGTACCTTGCAACTGATCAAATACGTCATCAATCTTAGGGAGTGGATATTTATTCTTGACAGTAAACTTATTCAGTTGCCGATAATCAATACACATCGGCATAGTTCCATCTTTCTTCTTGAAAAATAAAATTGGTGCACCTCACGGTGAAGAACTCGGACGAATATAACCTTTACTCAACAAATCATGTAATTGTTCTTTCAGTTCTTTTAGCTCAACAGGAGCTAAACGATATGGTTCTCGAGATATGGGTTCAGTTCCTGGCATTAATTCGATACTAAACTAAACTTCTCGTTCGGGTGGAAAACCAGGAATCTCTTCTGGAAACACATCAGGAAATTCACGGACTACAGGAATATCAGAAATCCGTCGCTCATCCTGCGATAGTTCAACAGCATAAACCAGAAAACCTTCATGACCAGAATCTAACAATCGATTCATCTCAATGCCAGAAACTAGAGGAATCTTGGCTTGAGAACCACAGCCATAGAAATTCCATTTAGGAGCAAAGCTAGGCCTGAAACGAACTATTCCTCGATAAGAGTTAACAGTGGCACGATTTGCAGTCAAAACATCCATACCAATGATGCAATCAAAGTCATGCATAGGTAGGACTATGAGATTCAGATATAGAACATTTTCATCGTGAAACAAAACTGCATTGAACACCACAAAATCAGTGATAATCATTTTGCCCATCGGAGTAGCAACAGATAGATTGGAATTCATACTAGTGGTGCGAAGATCATGCGAAACAACGAATGCATGAGAAACAAAGGAATGAGATGCTCCAGTATCAAATAACACTCGTGCTATAAAACCACATAGAGTACAGTTACCAGTAATGACAGTACCTAGAGCTGCCTGAGCCTCATCCTCAGTCAAAGCAAATACATGAACAGATGACTGATTCTGTTGACCACCTTGCCCTCTGCTCTGATGCGAAGGGCGACTAGGCTGATGGGAAGAATGGGACGTTGCTGGAATTCTATTATTTTGAGCTCCACTACCTGCCTGGGCTGATTTCCCCGTCTTACTAGGACAGACCCTAGCAAAATGACCCGGCCGACCACAATTATTACAAACCCCTTGAACTCCAACACACTGATTACTGGAATACTTGCCTCCACAGTGATCACAATAAGGTCCACTGTAATGATATCCACCACGGTTCCCTGAACTCCCTGAACTCGAAGAACTAGAACCACGCTTCTTAAATTTCTTCCCACGTAGACGAAGAGATGCAGAACCAGATGAACTGAATTGTTGCCTCCCTGACTGATGATGTTGGGTAGGAACTCGATTGCCACTCCTCTTAAGACTAGCTTCAGCCCTTTTTGCTATTTCCACTGCTTCAAGATAATTCAGTGGCTTACCGGTAAAAACAAAAGGGTGCAGATGATCGTTCAATCCTTCAATGAAACTTTCGACGACAGCAACCTGACTCGAAGCGACATGAGGAACATATCTCAGCATACCATAAAAAGAAGCTGCATACTCTGCAACTGACATATCGCCGTGTTTCAGGTTATGAAACTCAGAAGCCTTAGAACTGTAGAATGATGGAGGAAAATAACTCTCCTTAAACTTCAGCTTGAATATATCCCACGATGAAACAATCCTCTGAACATCTAAAGTCATCAATGTAGTAGACCACCACATTTTAGCACGATCTTTCAACTGATGCACATCTAATCTCAATTGACACTCTGAAGGGTACTCAATCAAATCAAACAATTTCTCAATCTCAGAAATCCATAACTCAGCTTTCTCAGCTCCCTCTAAACCACTGAATTGAGGAGGATGCATAGAATGGAAACCCGGAACTAACTCATCCATCCTAAGCTGCTCTAGATGATCAGCAGCTTGCTCAACAAAAGTATCATCAACAACACGGACACGAGGTCTACCACGTCCACGACCTCGACAACGAGCTAAAGGAATCTCATCAACAGGAATTTCTCCACCTCCCTCCATTCTATATCATAAAACATCAAAACCATTAGAATGGAAGTAAACAAATCTTATAATCACGTAAGCATCTTGTCAATTAGCATACACAGGCGCAACAACCATTTTAGTGCCAAGACTCGAGTGTCCTAGACTCTAGTTCGAGCGTATCCCAGTTTATGTTCTGATACCAAGATGTGAGACCCATTTACTCTAATGACAATTAATGATAAAAAAATAATGGTTTGACTTAAAGCTGCAGCGGAAAAAGGTTTAAAATATTTTAAAACGGATCTTAGGGCCTAGAAAAATTTTGGCAGGACCTCCCCGTAAGTAAGACATCCCGAAAACTCAAACAGCAGTTTATATCAAAATATACTCCAACTAGAGTCATTAAAACAAAACCAAAGTCAACAACCTATAGCCGCACTGGCCAGGACTAAACATAATTTAAAACTTACCAAATACTTGCCAGATCATACAAACCACATAATCGACTCAGAACATCATTCAAACAACCAAACAACACTATAAATACACGGGGCATCTCCCCAGCAAATAAAATACAATACAAGTCTGAAAAAACTCAAGACATACATATAGACTAACTGAGAGACTTCACTAAACAGAACCAAGCAATCCAACCTCAATCCGGAGCTCCACAGGCAGAACCTCGGCCTGATGCTGCAAAACGACTCAGGAGATCTACCATGGTGCCCAATAGCAACCACAACAGCCCCCCAGTAAACAACTAAGGTTAGGATTCTGGTATGAAACAGTTCAACAATAACATAAATCATGCATAATCATATAATAAAATGTAGTATGCAATGCATGAAAGGCTCAACAAATAACCGGGATAACAGGAGCCAACAAAAGGTACGATAACAACTGGAATAATGCTCGAGCAACAACACAGGGGAGCTACATCGTCATGCAGCTAAACCGCCCTGCCAAGTATGCGAGGTATGCCAAGCTGTGCTGAATAACACTCCTGACTCGGCCTCCATACAGCTGATACGATATAACAGGATGGCACAACCAAAACGAA